>NW_028278200.1:900000-1015683 GCF_059751315.1 Micrasema longulum
GATTCTATGTTTCATACAAGATTCTGCATTGCGAAATTTATGATTATTGATTTTTTTTTGGATTTTTTAAATGAAATATTTATAGTGTATGTCGAAATTACTCGTCGTTTAATAAAATATCTGAAAAAGCTTGACGTATAACTTTTTAACTAATGATTAAATAAAAACATTATTTCTTGTAAAAAAAAAAGTTTACCCATAGATGAGATAATTTAATAATTTCAAATTATAGAAGGCAAAAATCATTTCCTTATTCAATCAGAAATTCCATAAATCAAAAGATATTAAATAAAATTTAGTAAAATGTTTGACTATAAAGTTAATGCTTTAAATAATAATATTAATTAAATATCAAATAAGGAATGTGGATAGTACTGAAAAAAAAAAATTCTTTTCCAGGGCCTCGAAAACAATGTGAAGTTTACAGATTTATCTTCGACTATCTATAAAGAAAAACCGAAATTTTTGTGTACGACAATGTAAATATTTGCATGAACATTTATAACAAGTATTTGACGGTAACCAATAATTAAACATGTTTATAAGAAAAAAATGTGTGCATATTCTGTTTTTCATACAGAAAACTTAATTTTACTTTGTAGATAAAATTGATGATTAATGTTAACTTCCCATTGTAATCGGGACCACGGTGGTTTAAAAAAAGAACTATATATCCATTTTTTTTAAATGATTTTAAACATTTTATAAATATTTAAAAAAATCTTATGATTTAAAATAAATGACACAAAAGTCAGTTCTTTTCAGATTTCAAACATGCAAAAAGTTTTATTAAAAAAGAAGAGAAAGAAATACTGTCGCTATAATTTTTGTTTTTTTTTCATTCAAAAATATAATATTTGCAGAGGTGAGTGGACAAATGCGTTATGTGACAAAAATAAAAAGCAGAGATATCTGGGGTTTGAGTTTTGGACACCAGTACAATCATAAATAAAATTACATCTTCATTCGCTCTCGAAATCGGCTGTCTGCTATTATGTGTGGCGGTACATAAAATCTCCATTTTTGTAAATAAGTACATTGTTAAAAATTTGCGACTTTGCCTACATTGAGTTTATTCTTGTTATGAAGAATTTTTTTAAAATTTTAAACAAGAAAAAGATACACAAGTACAGTATACATACCAATGAAGTGCATCGTATTAATGGAAATTGTGCCATTAAAAACCGCGTTATTTGAGGTATACATAAATGAAAGTTTTACGATTTTATGTCAATATGCTTTAATCATTTTTCAAATTTGGAATAAAGCGAATTCGTTTTTGGGGAACAATATTTGGTAGTTTAAAAACCACAGAGGTCATCCTCCGTTTTGCAAAACTCCACGTTTCAGAAATCCTATTATAAAATTGTCCGGTCATCTGTGCTATCGGTCCGAAAGTCCCCGGTCAGTCCGGGGTGGCGTGGCCGGCCGGAGTGACCAGGGACTTCCTAGTCCCACGTATAGGAGCACATGGGGCGAATGATTTATTTTGCCCAACTAATATCGGCCACTTGACGCGTGTGACTGTGAAAAATTTCCTCCATACATAAATTATTGTTAGAAATGTTTCGATACATTACGATATTGGAATGGGGACAGTGTCCGGTCTTGTTGAATGGACCAGTACTATCTACACGCATATTAAAAAGTCTGTTTTAAAATAAAAAAATATTCATTTTGTAAAGAAATTGAAATCATTACCATTCCGCTTTCCGCAACCAGTGATGCACTGGGCACTGCATCGGTATACCAAATGCAGCGCATTCAGATCAGATTCAGATGAGAAAAAGGTGATCAGTCTTACCCTCCAGGTGCCAATCCAGGATCAATGAAATATTGCAGTTAAAAAAACCTTCAAAATTAATATTTCATGTCCACCCTATTGTGAAAAATATGAATAATCATTCAGTTTTGTAAAAGTTTGGAATATTTGAGAAATGTAAAGGAGCACGGGAGTGGATTTACCTTCAATGTAACAATAATGCACTGTTCTTCAATTATCGGTACACTGAAAGATGAAAGCTATTGCTTTTTTAATTGTTTCATTTCTTTCGATACCAACTTTTCACCTTCATTCACCACGAAGATTGCAAGAAAAATATTTTTGAATCTTATTTTTAATACATTCCAAATACAAAGTCTTCAATTTTGTTATCTTGATGTAAAGGAAGATACCGTGAAGATGGGTCAAAGGAAAAATAAGAATGAAAGATAATTGACCAGGAATAGTATCGATAGATACTGCTTTGTACTAAACATGTATACATGCAAAATTTCCATTCCAAAGGCGACTATGAAAATTACGTTTCGGCTGAAACCAGTTCTAGATAAAACATCATTGAGTTTTTTTATGCTAAAAATTTGTTATAGAATAACAGCAATTTTATTTAATCGTATTTCAAGCTGGTTTGCTTAGAAGTTCACAACGGTTTAAAAAAAAAAGAAGTGCATTGTTCTGCAACTAAAATGAAATTGAGAATTTTATATACGTGGTTAAAATTATCTATTATACCTATTATAAATGTGTTAGATGCAGTTGTCAGTGCGTATTCTATCGTGCATAAAATCTCTGGTGCGATTTACAGCTGGGTAAACAGAAACATAATTGTATATTTTAAACATCGTATTATGTCTTCCTCGATGTCACCTGAAGCGTAAAATTTATTACAACCATATTAACATTTACGTAAAGAACGATCAAGATAAGTTCGAATTAGTCTTAATAACTTTTTTGCAACATAAAATAGTAATACATTAAGAGGTTCTTATTCTTTTTCATAGAGGTGGGGGTCAGTGCTATGCAAGCTCCTGATGTCACTGCGACCTTTGAAGATCTATTGCGACGAGTCCCCGTGAATAGTTCTCGCCATCCAAGCCCAGGTCTATAAAGAGCCTGGCTATTGTGTGGAAGGCGAGAGTTTACATTTTGCTAAATATCCCCCTCCAAGCCTCGGTCTATAAAGAGCCTGGCTACTGACTGGAAAGCGAGAGTTTACATTTTGCCAAATCTCACCCTCCAAGCCCAGATCCATAAAAATATTAATAGGTAAGTAATATCAATGATTTTTTTGATGATTGTATACAAGATTACTGAATATATCGTCACGGATATTTAAAATCATCTAAAGGGCATATTGTTCTGCAAAAAAAAAACGTTTCTATACATTTTATATTATTTTTTGTTTATTTGTAAATATTCAGTTGAAATAATATTTTTATTATTTCCGCCACCGATTGTAACTACACAGGCTCATAAATAAATGATTTAAAAAAAAATAGTACCTTCCTTAAAATGTTTGTGTGCTGGTAGATTAAGAAAACAGTTTTGTGCGTGAAATAGAACCAGAACCCTGGACGCGTGTTTTTGACTCTATAGTTAGTCTTACGGAAAAGGAAATGATAATGTCCTCGCTGAATTATCAGGAATATTTCTTGATTTTTTTTCAGTATTTATAATAATTAACTTCCTTATAATCTAAATGCAAAGTATTTTATGATATTAAAAAAAAGGAATAACCCGCTAAACCTCTATTTTGAGGCTCGTCAGCAGGTGGAATGGAGAAGATATGGAAGGAGGTAATGAAAAATACACCACAACACCCAGATCAATTGAGAAGAAAATCGTAATTGGATTATTCTCTTGCAACAAGCAGGAATCAAACCCGCGACGCTAGTTTCACAGTTAGCCGTCTAACCAACTGCGCCACGGCGCCTGTCTTATAAATGTCGTAATAAAAACCTACAGCTGAAATAAGCAGGTTTTGATTTGACATTAACTTTTATTAAACCCTGTACCATTCGACATAATGTATCCTAATATATAATTAGACATTCTACGGTGACAGAGTGACATAAAAGTTAATGCAATGTAAGCTCACAATGTTAAAAATATTGTTTTATTTTACAATTTCATGAAGGTTTGAGTTGCGAACTCACGGATCAGAGGTCCGAGGTTCAAACTCCACTCTACCGCAACTTGAATTCAATTTTATAATAGTGAGTCGTTTACAAATGGTGGGAAATTGAAATATTTAAGGAATTTATAAAAACGCTAATATTTCTTTTTTTCTAATAAATAAAATAACAAATTAATAATAACCCATTTTAAATGTTTTTAAAAAGTAAATGGGATGCAAAAATTTACAATAATAGTCATTTATCACATTAAAAATTACTAATTAACTACACAGTTTGTTTAACAATAAAAAATGTGTTGAATTTCCGTGGAAGGATTTATCATTTAAAATATGCTTTGCAAGCTATAATAAAATGCGAGTAATACTTAGTAATGCGATTTAAAAAATCTGTTGTGTTTATTTTAATTACAAACCATGCGGTTCTTAAATTAAAACATGAAATTATTGACTGAATTTATGATTATAGTATTAATGAACGAATATTTATAGAGATAAGCATTATTATTTCAGTGCGATTAACTCATTTCCCCGGGTTTCTTGTCTTCCTTCATCTCTGGAAAAAACCTTTTAGCGAGCTCCAACTACTTATAACCACCCCACTCCCACCACCCCTTCCCCGGGCCGGCTTGTTGGGTTATTGTTTTCTCAAATAATGTTACGTCCTCTTTTTTTATCGTCTCAAGTAGAGATGAGGGTTGGAATAGGGAGGGGGAGGGAGGGTGAGGAGGTACAGTCTTCCTAACACATTTCTACTCCCCGCGTACAATGGCGTAAAGCTTTTCCCGAGCTTTGGAGCCCTAACTCACAACCAAAACTTATTCAACAACCTGTGGTCTTTTGAGCGTCGTAAATATAATAAATATCGGATTTTAGAAGAGAGCCCCGCGCTATATACCCGTCTCTCGTTTTGGTCCGGTGGACTGGAGGGATAGAGAGGGACGGCCCGCTGTAGTGGACAGCGCCGGGGCAAGTCATATAGCGAGATGAAGGAACGGTCAGGCGGCGTGGGTGGCGCGGCGGGCGGTGGGGAAGGTGAGGGGGAGGTACGTGACCACCGTCCATCGATATATTGAGCGTCGGCCACCGGCGTCGCGGGAAACTCACCGCGTGCAGCTTTCTCTACTGACCGCTAGGAGGTATTATCAAGCGTTTTTCAAAATTACGATACCAATATTAAACACAATACTCCCACACTAAAAATAAACAATTTTAATATTCCTGCACGAATGCATCTATTGCATATTTTTTGGTTTAGAATATTTACACGCACATTGTTTTAGATATTGATTATTTATATTATCAGATAACGTTGCATTTACAATATTTAATAATACCTCGAAGTGAAAATAAATATAAGTACAAACAAAGGACAGCGGACAAACGAACGATAGTCAAAACTAGTATACAATGGACTTAAGCGTGTCACTTGAAAAATTACAACGAAGAAAATGTTTTAATCAACCTGGAAAAGGACATGATAACTACACTTACCAGACAACAAGACATAACGCAATTTGACTTCAAAATATTTTTCATATAACCCTAACCGGTATTTTGAAAGAATAAATAAATTTAAAAAATAAACAAATATTTAGTAAAACTTGTTAAACGTTTGCTTATATTGCACAATATTACGAAATTGTAGTTTGTACAAATGCCTTTTCCGCTTCTTAAAATGTTTTTTGAAGATAAATTATTTTCATCTCAATAAACATACTTTGCAATAGACAAGAGTAATTGAAGAATAACAAATGGCCATTTAGTGGTACCATTCATGCATTATGCATTAGGTGCACGCAAGCGGGCAATAAATACGAGTGATTACTTTTGGGAGAGATTTCCCGCCCTAGAGAGAATGCACAATAACCCGCCATTATTATTGATCCCCCGCCCTAGAGTGAGTATTATATTTTCTAGACGCTCGTATGAGGCAATATACGTCCAGCGGACGCTCGTAAATATAACGGCCGACCTTTAATAACGAAAAGAGGGGAAAGCGGCGCTCTTTCCCGGCTCCGAATTCCGCCAATCCCCGCCTGTTATGATATTATATCAGGTTCGCTTCCGCCAATAGGAGGCCGTTATGAAATTTGGAGAAAGGTGTGGACGCGTTGGGTTTTTTAGGGAATATTGCGCCATACGAAGTGGGCGGTAAGACGCTTTTCCCTTATAGAGCGACGCGGCGAGATATGAAATATAAGGTTATGATAACGGGGGAGGATGGGCCAATAGAAATGGGAGAATTAAGATATGATATAAAAACTAAGACAAAAGGGAAGTAAAAAAACGATTACATTATGTACTAAAGGTTAAAGATTGATAAAATAAAACTTATACTTACAATATAATAATCGTATGAGAAAAGAGAAATGCTAAATTTTATGTTACTCTACAAAATAGTCAATTCTCTATTTGATTTCCAAAAAATTGAACAATAATTAAGTTTTTACGTACAATAAAGGTGTACAAAGCAACTGATAGTATTTTTGGAAGAAAACTGCTGAACCAACGTCGGTTACAATAACGTTATTCATAAGTTGGCAATAATTGCAAATGGATTCTGGATTATCGTTGATATTTTTGACACGAGTGAATTACAAATCAAAAAATGTCTAGCATCTCAGTCAGGTTGGGAAAAAGTAATTTCGTATTTCGCGCCCTTTTTTTCAACTAAGTATATCTCGTTCATTATTGATTACATTGGATCATACAATACGGCGTTGTAAAGACGTGAGTGTATACTACCCACGCATTCTTGATTGTATTGAGCTTGGTCAGTTCAGTTGTGAACTATCGTGCATCGAGTATGAAGGTTTCAAAGGACAAAATTCGCCATATTTTACATTTTTAGTTCCTGAAAGGAAAAAAAGGCGTCAAAAGCGACCAAAACAATTTGCGATATATACGGGGTAGATATTCTTTCGGTTCATGCTGCACAACAGTGGTTTGAGCGATTTTATTCTGGTGTATTGGAAGTAAATGATGCACCACGCTCTGGCAGGCCTGTCGTCGAAAATGACGATAAAATCGTGGAAAATATCGAGATAGACCGTCATGTTAGCAGTCGTAGCATTTCTCAAGAGCTATATTGATCATATAACCGTTTTTAACCATTTGCAGAAGGCTGGATTGAAAAAAACTTGATTTTTGGGTGCCACATGAGCTGACGCAAAAAAATCTCATGGACCGAATTTCCATCTGTAAATCATTGCTGAATCGCAACAAAATCGACCCATTTCTAAGGCGGATGGTGATTGGTGATAAAAATGGGTCACTAACGACAGTGTCAAGTGACAGAGATCGTGGTCAGCCAGAACTGACGGCCAGGAAAGTGTTGCTGTGTGTTTGGTGGGATTGGCAGGGAATACTCTACAATGAGCTGCTCCTTTATGGCTAAACGCTTAATTCTGTCCTCTACTGTGAACAATTTGACGGTTTGAAGATGGCGATCGAACAGAAGCGGCCAGCATTGTTGAATAGGAGAGGAATCGTGTTTCATCAGTACAACGCCAGGCCACACACATCTTTGATGACGCGCTAGAAGCTCCGGGAGCTCGGATGGGAAGTTCTCATTCATTCACTTTATACTTCAAATCTGGCACCAAGTGCCTACTACCTGTTCCTGTCTATGGCCAACGCGCTTGGGGGTACAAATTTGGCTTCAATAGAGGCCTGTGAAAATTGGTTGTCCGAGTTTTTTGCCAACAGGGATAAGGGCTTTTACGAAAAGGGCATAATAAAGTTGAATTCTCATTGGAAACAAGTTATCAAACAGAACGGCGCATATTTGACTTAAATCGGATGATTGTAACACTTTTCATAAACCATTGAAATAAATCGAAAAATACGAAATTACTTTTTCCCCAAACTAATATGTACTTTTATCCTAACATACAAGCGTATTTTGTATCTTATTTTAATTTTAAATTTTAATTTCTGTTCGCCAATTGTATGAGGTTTATTTAATTTTCTAGTACTGTGTACAATAAAAGGCGATGAGCCGTGTAAAATCAAAAAAATAATCAAGGACTAAGAATAATTAGACAAACTAGCATTTACGGTCCTTGGTTAGTTAGTATCTCGGACGCGTTATTATAAGTTATCCATGATACAAATGAAAACATTTAGGTATTTTAGGTATGCATTTTGTGTATTTTAAATAAGTCAAGTCGTTTGATTGCTTTGAATTAAACAGCGTACAGCTTAAAAGTTTCCCTTAGCTCTTCGAGTAGTATGCAAAGTGCGACGCCTCGTGTAACAGTGTATCTTATAGAGTACAGGCGGGTGGAGCATTTCAGACATTGGTACTGTATCATTTTATAGGTACCGCGTCATCCCGTCACCGAAGTTCCCGGCTTGTTGTTTATATAATATGGTGACTCGCTGTACAAGCTCACAATATCTTGACTGAAGACAAAACAGCAAACTAAAGCACGCCTTTTGGCTGTTTCTCCTCGCTCCCTTCTCGTGTTTGAATTGTGTGTGTACTTTGCCTACAAGACCAAGTTTTGCTTAGTTATTTACGGATATATCGAGATATTACCCACTGTTATACTATCGGCTTGGCTGGCACGGCGTGTTATTCGACTCGGATGAGTTTTGCATATGCTCTGACAGTCGCAGTCGTAGAGGAAGCTACAGAGATTTGTTCAACTATTCACTAACTGTTCGTCGTAGTGAAAATTGTTTTCAACTGTTTCAAGCGATGTTAGTGTATTAAGCTGAATGCGATGCATCCTGCTATGCGCCTAAATTAAAACGAGGCCAAATAATTTATTTACATGGTCCGCCGAACATCATCGCAACGTCTGTTTTGTTTTTTCTTACAATCGGACTCCAATAAAATAGGAAAAGATTTTCCGAGTTTTTATTATATTAAGACGGTTATGTTATTTTAATAAATTAGTTCTTTTCGTGAAATAAATTTTTATTTACATTTGTTTAACGATGCTTTTGTACAATATATGAATTATTAAAACAAAAATAATTTGAGAAAAACATAAAATAATTATGTAGTACAGAATATAGTTGGCCCCGTGGTGTAATGGTCAGCGCGTTAGCCGGCCATGCAAGGGGTCTCGGGTTCGATTCCCGACATGGTTGATACGAAATATTTTTTTAAAAGGGTGTTTTCACACTAGAATATTTCATAGTCCCTGGACTGACACCTGAAGCGTAAGACTGATCATCTTTCCTTCATGTAACAAAAATAATCCAGATACGCTGCGATTCATGTACCAACCCAGTGCCCTATGCACCATTAGGTGCGGAAAGTTTTTTTCTTTCTTTATTTTTGATCACATGTATATAAAAAATTCGAACATTAATTTATAGATTTTTACACTCAATTGGGTTAAAACGATATTTCGCAATTTCGTAAAATATAATATTATTTTTATTTAAAATATTTTTTCATCTCTTCAAAGATTTCTAGCGACTGCTTTACGGCGCGAATGCTTTTAGACACATAATAGTTTAGCTTATTACCACCATTATTAAAAAAACCCTAATCGGCACGTGATAGTGCATAAGGAACTGCATCGGCAAAGTAAATGCACGGTGTCTTAATCATCTGTTACACGAAGGTAAATAAATTTACCACGTAACGAAAATTTTCTTAGCAATTTTTAAAAATAGTATTAACTGAGAAACCACAGAAATTCGGAATTATTATACCGAGCAGTTGTTGTTTTTAATTATTTCCCTATCTGCACCCAATGGTGCAAAGGGCACTGCATTGGTACGCGAATTGAAGCCTTTTTGAATCATTTTCGTTACGAAGAATGTAAGGTGATCAGTCTTACGCTTTAGGTGGCAGTCCAGGGACTGTAAAATATTACAATTTAAAACCACTTAAACAAATATTATATATCGACCCTGCAGGAATCGAAATCAGGGCATACTAGACGAACGCGTCAACCATTACAGAAGGTGGCGGACTTTATTTAACAATATTTTGAACGGGTTCAAATTTTTCAGACAAGGACTAGACAATTTCATGAAAATCAACAGTCGGAAGAATGAAAGAAATATGGATATACGAACATTATTAAAATGGTAAATATTACAGACTGTGTACAGTGGCCACTTAAATCAACTAATGACAGGTCTATAAACTGTGTAAATGTATAGACATCCATATTTTCTTCTTTTAAATGTTCTCCAACTATGTTGCAATATATTAGGACTTCATTTAAATAGTTTCAATTAATCGTTGATGGCGCAAAAATGTATATTAAAAATTTAAATTGCGCAATAGATATGTAGATAAAGAGTATTTTATTTCTTAAGCATATTATTTTATAATTTTAGAGTAATTAGTTTATACGAATTTTGTGTCACCCCGATATCTATGTAATAAATACAATTTTGTAAAAAAGTAAATATGCACATTCATGAGAGAAGACGTGGAAGCTTCCAGTGCCAGGCGAGCAGCACGACGCGACGTAGAAAATGTTGCAGATTGCATTGCGAAATTCGTCGTTTCGCATTTGTATGGATATTGTTCAGGGGCGGCTTCAGATATGGGAGATTTAGCCGCGCCGTCGGGTGTTTCATTATGCAGATGATGTACCTACAGCGCCGCCCCAAGTCAGAACTTGAGACGTGAGTACAAACGGAACTAAAATATACGCCCGGAAGAAACGCCTAAAATCTGCACGTTCACTCATAAATAACCAAACTGCGGGACGTGATACCCGTGTGAATGGCCCGCTCTCTTGTTTATTTTTCATCTCTTAAGAAATGTGTTCGTGATATTTCCTCGTCTGAATTGTAAAAATCTCAGGAAGGGAGTTCATTTTGCGCGAGCTTAAGGGAAACGCCTAACTTCTCCAACTCTACGAACCGTTGCTGGAATGCCTAATTATTATTATAAGCTAGCCTTCAACAAGCTTTTGTAGTTATTTTCTTGTATGGCAAAGAGCGCAACAGCGATAATTGAATAAAACCAGGAAATTTGGTCGAAAAGTTATTATATTGAGTGTCTTTGGCATCTTTTTTTGTTCAGTGCACAATTTAATCAATTTTTAGCTGTTAATAAACTAGCATTTTGCGGTGTATGTCGGGGAACAGCAACGAAAATGTCTTATTTGGCAGTTTTTTTCAATATTAATTGCTTACAGATATATTAAACTTGCGGAATACTCTAAATACATACCAGAGCCCCGATTACAATGGGAAGTTAACAGAGTTATCTTCGACTGTCTGTAAAAAAAAACTGATAACTGTGTACGGAAATGAGTATATTTGCACGAACATTTAAAGTATCTTCGTCGGTAACCTATAATTCAACATGTTTATATGCATATTCTGCTTTTCATACGGAAAACTTAATTTTACTTTGTAGATAAAATTGAAGACAAATGATAACTTCCCATTGTAATCGGGGTCCAGCTAATGCCACGTATTTATTTCCGGAAACATTAAAATGTTGATTAAAAACGTCGTTCTTCACTGCATTATTTCATATTCCTGGACTGGCACTAGGGCTTCGATTATGATTAGAAGATAAGTACGTCATACCTTCACCATGACGGTATAGTAGAAGATAAATTTTCTTGAGCAGTTAAGAAGATACACTACCGACTCCCCACCTTCAAGTTTTGGGTAGGTACATCGATATGAAACAAGAGGAAGCGTATGTCACAGAACACATATCTACGCACCAAAATGACATAGCTGCAGTGTGACATCATAGTTAAAGATAAAATTCTCCCGATCAATTAAGAAGATACACCACCGATCCCCTCACTATCAAATTTCAATGTCAGTACATCGGTTTGTATCGACGGGTCTAGAACCCCTCGATACATTTATCTACGTATTAAAAGTGACAAAAATTTCGCTCCCCCGAGTGATTTTTCCTTTAATTACGATTTGTTTGAATTTTTAATCGTTCTGAGGTTGGCAATTTTAATCTTTACCCTATTACAAATATGAGAGAGAAATAAGTAAATTTTGAAATCGAATTAAATTCCGAGATAACTGTCAGTTTTGAAACGAGCAGCTAGATGAAGTGGCTAGACTGGCTAGATGCTGCCCTATAAACATACACGAGAATCTAGCCGTAAAATAATAAATATTTGATTATTATATTTTTTCCATATGTTTTACTATCTTTCTGAGTGTACGTTTCGAGGAATCAGCCTAGTAATCGCTCAGTAGATAAAAATAGATGATCGATAAGTATACCGTCTTGCTTATTGTCAAACGTCTTATAAAAATCATGTTCAAGCGAGCATTTTTTGCTTGAATTGCGATTTCTTGGAGTTTTTAACTGCTTTGAAGTGGACACTTTTTATCACAGAATCCTATTTAAAATAAAAATGAGTACTATTTTAAATTTTAATGTAGTAAGGAACGCGAAATAAATTTTCGGGGTCATTCATTGGTTCTATTCGATCATATGATATCGAAATCACAAGTAGTAGGTAACATACCGAAGTAGATACAGATAGTACAAAAGTTAAGTATACCGTCTCGATATGTTCCGATGAAAATAGCATTCATAATTGAGGCCCTGAAGCGTAGATTACCTTATCTACATGTAACAGATGATCGATATACGTGGCGGTTAGTGTATTTATGCAACGGCCTATTCACTACAAGGTGCGGACGGATAATAATAATAAAAAATTCCTTACGCGCCTACCTATATGTGTATAAAATGTAAAAAAAATTAACTGCATTGAAATTTTTCGAGCCTGTCCTGATGACAAAGTCTGGCTACGGCCCTGCATTTGATTATTATATAAAAATATTAAAAAAACTAAATATCAATTCAAAATAAAACATGCAAAAAACAATACGACGAAATAATAAATCAGATCCAAACGGTTTTACACATATTAATATTTAATTTCTAATGTACGAGTATCTTAATAAATAAATGTTTATTGCTAATTTATAAGCCCTGCCCTGGTAATGCCTAGACTTCCATATTCCCTTCTCAAAAATGTTTTCCCTCTCTGTTGTAACAAATTTCAAAAGAAACCGTGTACTTTCATTTCTGAGTTTATGAGAGTTAATCGTATGAATAAAAATGATGAACACCAGCAATAACAAATATCAATTAAGCAGTTTTTTTTACTTCTTTTTTTATCTGTACAGTATTGTAAAATTACATTTCTTATTAATAAAAAAACAGTGTTGTTAACATAATTCAACTAGGAGTTACATATTTACTAGCAATATAGCAATATATTTTTAGTTAAATTAATGAAAAATTAATATGTTCTCCCGCAACATCAATAATTCGGAAAATATATGACATTATTCTCGTGTATTACAGATTACAAATAAACATTATTTACATTATGTATTTTTATGTTTTTTTCATTATGTATTTTTGTATGATTTAATTTAGCACTTAATCTTATTTGGCATATTATTTATTGCTCATTTTTCTTAATACAGTGTATAGTGAGTTTATAGAAACCATATTTCAATTATCATTTCAATTATGTTTTTACATGTTTAATCTTTTTCGATTGATTATAATGATACTACTATTCTGTTTTTTTTCAATACTGCTATATTTTACTATTATACTTTTATTTTGTTGATTTCAATGACACTTTTATTTTGTATATTTGATTGTGTAAGAAAATTAATTTGTATAATTTATAATTTACATTTAAATATTTATGTCTGATACTTATTATTATTATATTCCATCACATGTCATTACATTTGAATCTAATTAATTTTATCATGTATTTTTTATTGTTATTTATTATGGCTTGACACGGGCATAGCCTAAAAAGTCTTCATAAGTTTACTCATATATAAATTAGTGTAATTTTTAAGGAATAAATAAATAAATAAAATAAAAAAATAATACAGATTTTTCTATCAGCGCCCTCTTTAATAGAAGCGACGTAGCATTCCGGGCTATAGTAGTACTCAGTTTTCCCGCTAGGAAGCGCTGTAGTTCGCTTTGGCGCTAACTGAAGCGCTGAATTTTCAGATATTTCAGAATGCAACATTCACGTAATAGTTAACTTGATATACGGTCTCTTCAGTTGAATGGCTTGCAATTCAATATGACAATGCAATAGAATATCTACATACACTTTGTATTTGTCTAACGTAACAAACTGCACATACATTCAAGAGAATTAATCTAACATTCAAATGATGGTCGTGGGTAGGAACTACTACTACTTTCCTCAGTTTATCATCATCACAATCCACCTATCCGCATTCAGTGGTGCAAAAGGCACTGCGTTGGTTAACCGGATGCAGAATAGTTCAATTGTTTGTTTCATGAATGTATGGTGGTCAGTATTACGGTTCAAGAGCAAATTCAGAAACAAACAAACAAACAATCTTAGAACAGGCTGAGCCATGTTAGATGGAGACTTTCATAAACAGAGAACACTCGAGTTATTAAATATGTATACTCATTTAATTTTATTTAAATTTATAAAATAAAATAAAATAAATAAATAATGAAATACTGTTTTTCAAAAAACCTTTGAAATCAATATTTCACGTACACTCTGTAAGGAATCAATCCTAGGACCTCAAGAATAGAAGGCGAATACCCACACGCAGGTTTTGCTTTTGTGATATTTTTTTTTGTGTTGAGGTAATAGTTTTTTTATTATTTTAAACTTATGTATACCTAAAAAAAAATGTAATAAATAAAATAAATGCATCAACTAGTTTATAATAAGGCGGAGTCATCTCCACTAGATTCCCTTTTTAGGACTCTTACCTTAGAGCAGCCATTGATTCAAAGGTACTCGTCCGTGGTTCTATTTCTATTATATGTATTTAATAACTCAGTTTATATCAGCAAACAAACTTTTTAACCAAATGATTAAAACGTTTGTTTTAGGCATATGCCTCAGAAAAGTTCTTCGATATTTCGGTCACATTTAAAATAGAGAAAAAGATTGCCCAAAAAAGCTTTTTGTGGTCGGTAGCGTCGGCAGAGAAGAAAAAGAGGAAGGAGGTCTCCCATTTGCTGGTTGGACCAGATAAACACAGCTCTCAGAATTGCGGGGTGAGAACTGTAGTCTCGAGAGTATGACATGGTGGTCACTATCCTCAGTCATGAGGGATCGACTAGAAAGAAGAAACTTTTAAAGATAAATTGAATGTGCCAAGTATCAAATAAAGGATTCATTTTTCATAAAAGACGTGAAATTTACGATCAGTACGTATAAACATTTTTTTACCAACTGCAATCTGATCGCCATCACCTTTCTTTGGTGGTCAGAATTACGTTTCAGGTACCAGTCTACAGATATTTCACTTCCGCCCTGCCAGGAACCGCGTCACTACGAAGCGGACTTATCTTAACTCGATTTCTTTTGTTAGCATTTTTAACTGATAGAAATCATTGAATTGAAAACACCCGTTTACATACAGAAATGTGTTTATCATTCACCCTAACCTGGATAAATCAACGGTGATTACAAAATCATAAACAGCGAGGTGTGTCGAGTTGGCAGCCACGAGTAGAATCGACTTAATTTATTTATTAACTTATTAAGGGAATGATATAGTCCTTATATAAAACAAGGCACAAAAGAGCAATAAAAAAAAGTAAGACCAATTACAGATTTCACACTAATTTATTATAAATGCATGTGGAGAGGGGAAAAATAATTGAATTCTAAAAAAGTAAATATATAAATATTAAACAAAAAGTACATAAAAGGGAAAAGACATTGTATAGCTCCAACTCTACTTTCCTCCCTCTCTCTGCTTCCATGAACATTTAAATTACTTGGTAAAAAAATCACAACCAACAATAATTTATTAGATGCAGGTAGTAGATGTATAAATGAATAAGTATAAATTACGAGTTGAAATCAAAAGTTAAAATTTAAATCAAAAGTTAAAATTAAAATCAAAAGTAAAAGTTAACATTAAAATTAATAGTTAAAATTAAAATTAAGTCAAAAGTTTAAATCAAAAGTTAAAATTAAAAGTTAAAATTAAGAATTAAAATTAAAAAGTTAAAATTGAAAGATAAAATTAAAAATCAAACTAAAAGTTAAACGTCAAGCAGGAGATAAATTAAAAATGTATTTAACAGATCTGATAAAAATATGGTATTTACAATGTAGTATGTCGATGTCACTAAAACTGTCATTATGGGTAATCTGTATTCTTCGTAGAGTGCTATTTTTTTTAATAATTAGTCATTGAGTTAGGAATATCGAAGAGTACACAAGTTTTACGGACAGGGACTTGATATGAAATGCTTCAAACATTTTCTGGGCTATACATTGCGTTATTAACAATTTTGTATTCAACAATTCATGCATGGTAATTTAAAATGCCAACACAATGCCACGGACTAAACCAATAAATCGGTTTGAAAAAGATGACCATTTACATTTATGTCACTTAAGGGAAAATCAAATAAGCAGAAAAATACATTTTGATATTCCTCTATTCCGGCGCTACAAAATACCAGTAAACTTTTATAGTTTTTCTCTGCTGAATAAAACTTTTTGCGCTATGAAAGAGAATACAAATAAAAGTGACGCATAAACCATAGAATAACGTGGAGAGCAGGAAATTGAAAATTGCTGAAACAGCTTTCAGTCTTATCATCTTGGGAGGAAAAGTAATACTCACATTCTTATTGAATTTGGTATACGTGAATTTCAGATATTTTGTGAATAAACAAATACAAAAAATTAAATTATGTGCATTCTTGGACAGTAATTAAATTTAATATGAAAAAAACTAAAATGCATTTCGCCGAAGCTGCCTGGAATTATATTAGTTTTATTTTTTTTTAAATTATTGTCAATTTATTAAAAACCAAAATAAATTGACAATGATTCATTGGTAAAAGTGATTAATTTTGTAAAGCATATCGAAATTTACCTTAAAATTAGAAAATTTTACTCAACGAAAATAACATGAATTTCCGATTTAAGGAATTTCTTTAATTGGTTTCCTGGAATACGATTCTAATTTAAGAAAGTTTATTTTACTTTGAAATCAAATATTTCTAATCCCCATAGTAGTTAAAAGTAAAAATTTAGGCACATAAATAATTACTACTTCTACTATCACGCTATTTCCCCGTCAGGGTAGGCTAAGAGAATGAACCACCACACGCATAATTAGTAGAAGTAAAAATAATATTTATCGAAAAAGAATAAATAAATTAAAGCATTCTAGAGAAAATTGTAGATGAACGTTCATTTTTATTTATTTCTATGATAAATTTTATTTTATTCACATTTTCATCCGTTTTCTACAGCTTTTAAAGTAAAGTATTAAACTTATGTTTGAGTACCCGATGACAAATTCCATTAAGAGCGATTTATTGGGACTTACATATATTTTACGTTGTTTTTATTTGTTCAAACTCTGTAAATGTATTTTTTGTGCATAAAGACATCTGAGAAAAAAAAACATTTCAGATAAAAAAATTGCGTCAAAAAATCAAAATTTTCTGATCGTAAAAAATAATTAATTACCTAAATGAAATAGATAGAGACTCATTTTTGTTTAATTCGCATTTCAATAACTTTATGCGAATTTTCATAGAAACAAAGCATTGGGTGAGTATAAAGCGTAGTAAAAAAAAGTTTTTGATTCTTATTTGTAAACGATGGAGGGAACAAAATTCCTATTACATGCTCTTTCCATGAAAACATTACATTTTTATGTGCTGGACACTGGGTACCTACTTTAATGTGTTTAGGAATTTATAGCTAGGAATATTACGGAGAAAACATCACAAGAAAAGGGGAATACGTTGCGAGTGGCGGGCAATACAAAAAGGGAATTAGTAATGAACGAATTATTGCAGAGGACGCGTTCGGCGTATACATACCCGGGGCGAACCGTGTATAGATGCGATTATGCACAGCTTACCATTATATTTCACTTACCATAATAATGTTTTATTGTAACTTTATTTTTGTCAGTACTGTGTAAGTCCTTTACTAGTTCAATTAAAAGTACTTCATGTTGAAAATAAAATATTAAAATTAGACAACTTAGAAATTTTAGAAATTAAAAAAGCGATTCATAATAAGAAAACAATAATTAATAACCAAATAAACAATATTTCTTTTAGTCCACTCCTGGCTTACTTCGAAAATAATGATATCAAATTACCACCCGTGTAAGAAAAAACCACTTGATTTATTGGGTCCACGTGTAGTATTTAGTGAACATGATAGAAATAAAATAAAAAGGTATCAATTCATTAGTTACGTAAACCTGGACAAAGAAGCTTGTTTGCTTTGAAACCGGTCGGTGAAAAATAAAAATTTGTGGTTAAAAACAAAGTTGTTTTATTTATTTTATTATAATGAATAACCACAAAGTTAGTACTTCAAATATAAACTTTATAAAGTATACTATATTTTGAATGTATTAACCCCAGTGCGGGTTTTTTCTCCTAGATTTAACTTGCAGATTACACAAATTATTTGAAGATTCTTGATTTAGAAAACAGTATTTCAAGCATTGTTTTTTAAGGAATATTTTTCTTTGAGATGGTACTTTTGACATAAGGCCATAATTACTTTCATGCGGCATATTGCAGGACATAAAGCGCTCCACGCGGCCGTTTTTAGCACTATTAATTACTAAAACAATGCGGTCAGTTGACATTTCAATTGAATACCTAATATCGACTGAATTCATAGTGGTATTTATTATTTATTTTTTAATGAACTATATATATTTAAGTCATGGATAATATATAAATATAATATGATATATCACGAAGTTACAGAGTTTGAGTTGATTTCATGGATGAGAGTTATTGTATTACACAGAATCACAGAAAAAAAACAATTTATAGTATATATTACCTACATTATATTATGTACCTCCAATGAATGTACAAATATATAATATTTTTTTATAGCTTACCTGTAAATAAAACCACCATTTGCCACTGGTACATACATATGTACGATACATGTATTGTAAAATAAAAAATACAAAAGCTTTCTTGTTGATGCTATTACGCACTAGTTTTTATATAAATAATAATTCACTATATTATTGCATGGATGAATAATCTTGAAAAAGAGAATCAAGTAGAGATATGTATGCCTCGTTGTGTAGTGGTTGGTGTTTTGTTTACTATTTTTTTGTCAGTGGTTCGAATAGGGAAACGATGGTTATAGGATTAACCAAAAACCTAAATAAACGAACAATTTTATCTGCCGCCTTCGAACATACGATATATAATTATAATCCCGATCATATTTAACAGCATATCTTAGAAATAATTGATAACAAACAGCATGCCTTCGTTAAAGGGAGATCAACTGTCACAAATTTAATGCTTTTTCAGAATTTTATTTGTGAAACTCTCACCAAAAACCACCAGGTTGATAGTACATCTAATGTTCGGCAAACTATTTGGTTCGGGATTCCGTGGAGTGTTTCTCTATTGGTTTCGGGCCTACTTGTCAGACAGATTGTTATATTACGTTGAAATGAAAAATTCTATATCTAATTGCTTCTTTGCTACCAGCGGTCTTCCGCAAGGCAGTCATCTAGGTCTTATGTTGTTGATAATGGGACAGCAAAAAATAGAAAAATGAATTTTAGTTAGACATAATCAGTCCGATGTGCAGTTGTCTTTTTTGCACAGTAGCGGGGAGGTATTTTTGAGAGATTTATAGGAAAACAATGGTCAAATACATATTCTCCAAGATTGTCTGGCACTGTATATCGTCATAAAAGGATAAGCAGTCTCCGAAATACGGATACACGATAATAGAAAATATCTATAGTGTGTACAAAAATCACAGCTCAAGTGCTAAACTCCAGAGAGAAAATATGGGAATATGTTTGTAAGAATAAAAGTCGAACTCAGTCAATTCAGAAGTCAGCTAAGGAGTGATTAAGTAATTGTATGTAAGTCATATTTTTTACAAAATTATATTTTTTACATTTAAAAAGGTTATTGTCTAACAATATCATAATATTTTTATTATAAACTTATATTAAAATGTATTATTTATTTTAGAATCGATAATTATCGTCATAAACATCTCTCAGGTAAAAAGTTATCACTTTGGTCCTGCACACGCCGATTTTTTCTCAATATTTACTTTTGATACTGATTTAAGACTGGTGCATTTTAAAACGATTTCGTATCGTTTTGTAGTTGATCGAATTTCATTGTTATATCTGCAAATACATCATTATTGGCAAAGCAAACGACGTTGCCGCGTCATACAAAATGCAGCGTGGTAACTCTTAACTATTTACCGGAGTGTCCATTTGGCAACGGAATTATTTATCAGGTTGAAAAATGACTGGAAATTGAATGTAGTTGCGATGTTTACATCTTTCTTATTCGCCCTCTTGTCGGAATGTCCAGTTCAAAGGGATTCATAAACTGGGGGAAACAAACGCGTCCCCCGGGGGTACATGTACTACGGCACTAGTATTGAACTTTCTGGATAACTTTTACGTTTCATCGACAGAGATTTATTTTTTCGATATTGCGATTCTTGTCTTAATACGATCGCATCGAAGGTTTTGGGCAAAAAATATCTCATGTTAAAGACCATTGAGCTGTTTTGTATGTTACAGCACCCATCCACTTAAAAAAAAAAAAAAAATATTACATGCACATTTTTACTTGCTACAAATAACCATTTAAATAATTTTTTTTTTTTTTTTTTAAATGAACAACCCGCTAAGCCTTTATTTTAGAGGCTTGTCAGCAGGTGAGAAAGAGGGGATATGGAAGAAGGTAGAGAAAAATTCACCACAACACCCAGACCAATTGAGAAGAAAATCTTTCATTCATTTTTTTCTTACAACTGGCGGTAATCGAACCCGCGACGCAAGTTTTACAGTCAAATAAATGTCAAATAAAATAAGCTCATTGAAAAATCGGGTTTACTACAATTTCAGATATAAATAAATACATTTCGATTTTTATTTATTATTTAGTTTATTTATTAATATAAAGATTCACATTACAAAAAAAATAATAACGTATCTCTAAAAAGTGGAAGCATGCATGTTATTAAAGAATATTAAAATTCAACATTATTACAAAAATATAAATTCTAATAAATATCTGAACAATAGGCTAAATAGTATAAAAATCTATGCAATGTCTCACATAGCCTCCTGCAATAGTCTCTTCGCTTAGACAGAATCGAAACTTGTACACTTCTCCTGAAAATGACTCTCGTTTTGGAAAACGTTATAAACATATGTTGTATGTAGTATGTATATTAGGTAATATTTAAAAATATTTACATTATTTGTACATTTGTTCTTAGTAAAAGTCATAAACAGTTGAAAGAATAATAAAAACAAAATATTATTTAACATTTGACTAAATATGTTTATACCCACTTTTCATTTAAATGTAAAATAATTAAGGGCCGAATGAAACATATTTGAAAAACATAATTTACCACTTTCGGTCTACATGACAACGATCTTCTTATTTTAACGACAGTTTTATCTTGAATATTCACTCATTTCGTTATCAGTTTCATATCCTTCCTTATTGGTGTAAAGTGTACTGCGTTGTTATACCAATCGCAGAGTGTTTTAATAATTTACTACACGAAGGTAAAGTGATCAGTTTTGCACTTCAAATGTCAGTCCAGGGCCCGTGATACTATTAATGATACTATTGTCTACGTGGTATGCAAGAAAAGCGATTTGCTTATGAATGTTGATAAATCGAAAGTGATGGTTTTTGAAAGGGATGAAAATATAACTAAATGTGAGATCAGCGTGAACGGAGATATTTTGAATCAAGTAGAAGAATTTGTGTACCTGGGAAGTATGTTTACTAGGGACGGAAAGGCCTATAAAGATATTGAAAGGAGGGTGAGTGCCGGGAACAGGGTGAACGGTGCACTAAAATCTACTTTGGCAAACAAATGTTTATCGCAGGAGGCTCAACTAGCAGTTCACAACGGAGTTCTAGTTCCAACTCTAATGTATGGGAGCGAAGTATGGAATTGGAAAAATAATGATGAAAGTAGGCTGAATGCTGTCGAAATGCGATCCCTCAGGCGAATGTGTGGTAAAACGATGTATGATAGGTGCACAAATGTCGAGATCCGTGAAGTGTGTAAGGCTGAAACATGCATTATTGACAGAATTAAGAAAGGGGTGCTGCGTTGGTTTGGACATGTAGAGCGAATGGACAGCGAAAGAACGGCTAAAAGGATCTACGGTGCAAATGTTAATTAATGGATGCAGAAAACGAGGAAGACCGAGAAAGACATGGCACGATCAAGTCCATCAAATACTTGAAGATGGACATGTGAAAAGTAGGAATAATCGGCGTGCGTGCATAAGAAGATGTATGAATGTAGAGGAAGCGAGGTCTGTATGCCAAGATAGAGTGTTATGGCGTTCTATCCTCTCTGCCTACACTGGCGTGATGGTTTGTTGTTGTTGTTTATCTGATAAGATTTTTTTTTAAATTTTGGTTAGTTGGAAGAAACATGTAAATAAAAATAAACCGGGTAAGCATTTAAATTGATATGAATAAAATGATTTGAGAGGGAAATAGCGCTACACCCTGATCCGTCGGTTCAGATTGAATCCTGTGCGAGTAAATGATATTAGATAAAACAAATTTGTTCCTTTTTTAGTATGACGTCAATTCCATTTGATTTCGCTTGGTCAAGCTTTTATCTGGCGCGAGAGCCTCAGTAGGACCGTATGGCGAGAGTGTACACAGCCACCCACGTGTAGTTGTAGAGGCACACAAAAGAAGCAATCACAAAAGTGAAAAATGTAGTGCCATCTAGTAAATTGTATTCGTATTGTGTGTACTTGGGGAAACTGGAATCGAATAACCGTGACGGGGGAATAATGGACACTGGGGTCTCCTGGACCCCACTGGGGTCTGCTGGACCCCGCTGGGATCATCCGGACCCCGTTGATGCAGTGATGGAATAATTAGCATTAGCATCGTGAAATAATGATAAGAAACAGCTAAACAATTTTTTTTAATGTTTTCAACAATGTTTGAGTATGTCCAAATGCTTGCAGACTGGCTGGATTTTCTCCCTAGGGAGTTGTTCCTATTTATATTTATTTCAACAGAGAGGGAAAACGTTTTTGAGAAGGGAATATGGAAGTCTAGGCATTTACAGGGCTTATGACCTGTCATTGGCTGGTTTAAGTGGCCACTTTACACACTGTGTAACATTGACAGGCCAATGACAGGTCATAGGCCCTGTAAATGCCTAGACTTCCATTTTCCCTTCTCAAAAACGTTTTCCATCTCTGTTGAAATAAATTTTAAAAAAAATGGTTTACCTATTTTTATATGATTGACATTTATTTTGCTTTAATAGAATAAAAAGGGATCTCAACCTTTTTTTCAGACATTGTCTGCGCATCATCATTTTTTTTTCACGCCTAATAGTGCATAAGGCACTACATTGGTACAACAATTGATCGATTCTAATATTTTTCTTATTTACGTATTTTTTTTTCTTTTTTACTATGCACAGTTTCTCTTTTTATTTTACATTGCAGCATGCTTTTTTGGTTCTACATAAATACAAAAAACGTGTTGTTTATTTTTAAAATTATTACTTACTATGTTTGTACTTACCTGTATAATTTTTGTTACTGCCCCTTGGGTGTATTGTACAATTACATAAATAATTAAAACAAATATATGCGTCTTGATAAATTTTTAAAAAAATATTTTTTTTTATTAAAAAAAGAAATATTAGCGTTCTTATAATTTACCCAAATATTTCAATTTCAATAGCCATTTTTGACGAGTTGGGGTAGAGTGAGGTTTGAACCTCTGGCCTCTGGCCCGTGAGTCCGCAACAGTAGCCACAACCCAATTCATGAAGGTAAGATGGTCAGTCTTACGCTTCAAGTGCTAGTCTAAACACTATTTCAAATAAATATTTCATGTCAACCATATCGGAAAATGAGCACGAGATCTCTTGCATGGTACGCAAACGCTCTGACCTTTACACTACGAGGCGGACAAACCATCTCTCCCCAATGACAATTTGGAGATGCAGTATTTGTTTTCAAAATATCAGTTATATGCTGTGGTAGCTGACAATAAATCGAAAAGCATTTTCCGCCGAGTGAAATTCAACAAAAATCAACAATAAACAAAAATCCAACGATATGTTTTAAGGTACGGAAAAAGCATTTGACATGTCATGCTATTTCGATTCGCGTGCTTTATGTATAAATAGCAATAATTTACAGCACATATTAATGTCCCGAGGACCGCGGAAAATAAGGAACGTGCTCTCTATGGAGACAAAAAGGCGACCGTTGTTCCGCTTGGCGCTATCGGCTATATTTCTTTGTGCCTGATTTTTCAATGGCAGTTGCTTATGAAGCATTTCAGACATTCAGAAATAAGGGCTTAACTATTTGACCATTTTCTATTTGAACATTTTCATCTGTTACAGGGTTTATTGTGACAAGTATCGCGAAGGCATACTTTATTTATCGACTGCGATTGCAAACGTTTAAAATAATGATACTAATCATAATTATCATTCTCCTTTCCGTATTCAGTTTTGCAAAGAGCAATGCATTGTTAAACTTAAATCATTTACTGAATATTATTAAATATTTGTTTATAACCACTTTCCAGCTTTTTTATGTATACCGGTTTCAAGACGTACCCGTCTCTTCGTCAGGACACCAATTAAAACAACATGCAAAACCCACTATACACCTTCACCATGGTTGTTGCACAAAAATATAGAACCAACACGACATGCATTTTAATAAGCACATGCACTGATTTGGACAAACATGCACTGATTAAATTACGAAAATATTCTATGTTGTTTGAGAAACAGTTGAAAAAAGGTAGAAGGGATGGAGGGAGGGAGTGAGCTTAATAGGTTAAAGGTGATCATTACAGTGGAACTTCGTATAAAGGACCCTATTAAAAGGTTGTTTGATTATTGATCAAGGGAACATTATTTTTTAAAGTTTTACTAATGTCAAATATTTCCATATTATTTACTTTTAACCCTTTATTATTTGTTTGTAAGATTAAACTCCTGTATTTTTATTAAAGTCATGATTTAAATTTATCTATAAATAAATCTTCTCCATATATTATCGTTATTAGTATTATAGTAAGTTTTGCATGTTGGTTTAATTGGTGTCTTGACGAAGAAACGGGTACGTCTCGAAACCGGTAGACGTAGAAAAGTCGGTAAGAGGTTATATAAAAATATTTAATAACATTTAGTTAAATGTTTGACCATACAGTTTATATTTTAAATATTAATAATAAAAGCACTTATTTCGATCATCTGTTTCATGAATGTAAGGTGATTAGTCATACGCTTTAGGTGCCATTCTAGGAACAACGAAACAAAGCACTTTAAAATTTAAACAGAATTGACATTAAAAATCAATATTTCGTTTCTACCTTGCCTGCAATTAAACCCAGGACCTCAATAATGGTAGAAAAACGCATCAAATACTACAAAACGAGACACTTTTATCATTAGTCAATTTTCTTATTCAGAATTTGTACCTGACAGCAGCCACCGAGTTGAAAATACTCGTCCGATGTTCTGGTCCTATTTGACACTGAACTGTATTTTTCGTCCGCCTGAAAACAAAGAAATATTTTTCATTTATAATTA
Source organism: Micrasema longulum (assembly GCF_059751315.1). Lineage (NCBI taxonomy): Eukaryota > Metazoa > Arthropoda > Insecta > Trichoptera > Brachycentridae > Micrasema > Micrasema longulum. Next base: position 925,526 of record NW_028278200.1, read on the forward strand.
AGAAGAAACTATTTAGAAAATGCCTGTATAGGATAAAATTTTAGCTATTTTGGGTGAGTGGTTCCTAAAAATATGTCATTTGTCTATACATTTCAGCGTAAAAATCATCTAAAATCTTTAAATAAAATGGACTGAATAAGAAAAAATCATAATTTTAATATTTTCTGCAATAACTTTGTGTCTTATTTTTAATTAAATTTGGAGAAATAAAACTTAAACTTTGTTTTTTGATACACTCACTTTATTTTTACCAACTAGTTTCGGTAACCAACTGTTACCTTCTTCAGGGTATTTTTAAAACTATACCCTGAAGAAGGTAACAGTTGGTTACCGAAACTAGTTGGTAAAAATAAAGTGAGTGTATAAAAAAACAAAGTATAGGTTTTTTCTCCAAATTTAAAGAAAGAATCAAGTTGCAAAAATTAAACGGAAATCTTTTTGATGTTTAATTATAATAATGAAAAAAAAGTATTTATTATGTATTGTAACACATAGTACTGGCCTTTTTTACGCATTTAGATGCTCATAAGATCACTTACATAGTATGGATTGCCAGCTAGTATCAACCGTGTAACGGCTTCTCTTCTATAAAATAATCCACAAATACCAATTGGTCCGTGACAATTTAAAAGTTTGTCTTCTAGCGGACTACAACAGAAATCTCCATTCAAGAAATTCCAGAAAAAAGGAAATATAATGAAATAAAGAATTAAATAAATATTACACAAATTTTGTGAGGCATAAAGGTAAGATAATATAAATAAAAATACCAGCGAATACTAGATGGCTGATGCCTGCCCCTGTGTTCACCGTCTAGTTCAATCAAAAACAAGTAAGAAACACTAAAAAGAGAAATCGACTATGAGTAGGCAAGTTTAATAAAAGAATTACAAAAGTAACATTTTAAACAATAAACATGTGAAGATATCTAAAATGCTCAATTATATGAATTGCATGGTCCACGGAATCATTTTTTTTTTGTAGAGTGTATATAATTGCAATATAATAATATCTAAATGAAGTGTGATCTACAATTCCAGAAAAACATTTCCTTCAAACCATGAAAGAATTCACGTCTGAAAATACTAGTGAATCATCAGTGGCGCTATAGCCCGTTGTGAGCCCTGGCCTTCTCCAGAATTTGTTTCCATTCTTCCCTGCACCCTGCGGCTCTTTTCCAGTTCATCAGGCCAATTATTGCTCCATTGTCACTTTCCACATTATCCAGCCATCCTAATTTTTGTCTGCTTCTGCTTCGTCTGCCTTCCGGAGTGGTATAAAAAAACTTCTTTGGGGTACGGTTTTCATTCATTATGTGCACATAGCCCAACCATTGTAATCTTTTTATTTTTATGAATTTCACCATATAGTGCCTCTAATTCATGATTACACCTTCTCCTCCACACTCCGTTTTGGTTGACAGCACATTATTTCTTCCTTAATATTTTTCTTTCAAATACTAATACCATGGTTTCATATTTTTTGGTCATAACCCAGCATTTGGCACCATATGCAATGACCGATCCGAGGAGAGTTTTGTAAATAATGGTCTTTGTTTTTCTTGTGAGAAATTTGGATCCCAGATGTTTAAACAAGCCATAAAAACATCTGTTTGCTGCCGATAACCGTGTCTTATCTCGGAACAATAATTTTAATTTTTTATTTTATTTTATTTTAGCGCCACAACAGGCCAGGAGGCCCAATTACAGTGGTGAATTACATCACAGAACACCCAGGCTTAAGAAAAATCACATTTTTGATTTTTGTGTTCACACCGAGAATTGAACCCAGAACTTCCCGTGCGTGAGTCAAGTGTCTTGGCCACTACATCAAGGAGGCCGCCATCATTATCATTAGTTATTTCAGTACCTAAATATTTAAAGAAGTTGTGTCTATGTGGTGTGACCCAACGTCAATTGCCTGTTGTGCATAGTTCATTTGTGACATTCTTGCTAACATTTATTTAGTCTTAGATGTATTTATTTTAAGCTCCATGCCACTTGAAGCCATCTCAAGCTTGAAGAAATCATCTTTTTATCCCGGGATAGTTCTGTGGATTAAGTCTAGGTCATCTGCATAGGCTAATATCTGGATGGCATTTCTAAAAACAGTTCCTATTGTTTCTACTCCTACATCTCTAATGGATTTTTCAAGAGCAATATTAAACAACAGGCATGCCAGTGCATCACCTTGTCCTAGACCATTGTACGTCTGGAATGAATCTAATTAGCTGTTTTGAACATTCACCAAGCATTGTGTTTTAGACATTGTTATCTTAGTAAGTCGAATTCGCTTTTTTGGAATCAACCATTGCTTCGTACAGCTTCGACCTCTTGATAATGTCATATGCCGCTTTAAAGTCAATAAACATGTGGTGTGTTTCAACTTTATATTATCTGTATATAATATATATATAATATAAATGACTTTATATTATATATATATTATATATAGCATTTTTTCCAGTATGATCCGCAACGTAAATATTTGGTCAGTTGTTGATCTATCTGGTCTGAAACCACTCTGGTATTGTCCGACAATATTTTCAACATGCGGGAGAGGTCTTCTAAACAGGAAACAGGAATCCAGCAAAAACTTCTAATTTATTGGTTAGTTGGAAGAAATTGCAATTTGGCAATAAGCCCGCTAAAAAAAAATTTACACTATGTACAAAAAGTAAAATTAATAAATAAAAAATATTCAAAAACACAATCAATATATAAGACTGCGAGCTAACTCATACCAATCCACCTTTATCCTACACTGTGTTAATGACGAAGAGATTTACGAAAAACGGAAAGATCTATCCCAAAGAGTTTCAAGTTGTGTGACGAATTAGGGTTTTGTCGTGACTGACATCGTCAGATTGGTCTGATGTACATATTTTTATTATTATAATTAAAATACAGTTCCGTCAAGAGATGTCATTAGAAAAACTCCAATTTTTTGTGTTCATTAAAAAATATTTTAGTAATGTTACTGGATGATTTATTACTATTTTTCTTTTGCAATATCATTATATTATTGATGAATATAACAATTATTTATTCAAGGTATTAAAAGTGATTAAAGTTAGATTTTTGCTTTTTATTTTTAGGTTAGTTTTAGCAACTATTATCATTATTTTCTTTCCGCATAGGGTACTACATTGGTACACCAATCGCAGCGTATCTCGATCATTTTTGTTACATTAAGGTAAGATGATCAGTCTTACGCTTCAGGTACCAGTCCAGGACTATAAAATATCCTAGTATGAAAACACCTTCTTAAATAAATATTTCATGGCAACCATATCAGGAATCGAACCCGAGACCTCTTGCTTGGTAGGCAAACGCCTTGACCATTACACCACTAAAATATATTTATTTCATATTTTTCATTAATGTAAATATTATGATAAGTACAATAACTTATAGTATCTTATCTTATGGTTCACAAAAAAAATGTTAATGCCCTTACTTTTGATTGTATTAATCCAACTAAGAATCGATTATTTTTTATCATAATTTAATAAATTTATTACCGCATTACTAAAGGTGAGTGCAGTGCCTAGCCAGACGTATTATTTTCAAATCTGTTCAAATACCGACAAAAATGTAAGATATGCTTTCCACAAAAAATGAATTATATGCAAAATTAAATTCATTATAATTCTAGAACCCGTTACGTCGAAGAATTATGTTTCTGACTTAAAGCATCTGAATTCCTCCCTCGTCCGTCCCACCCCTTTCTGTCCTCCTCTCCCTATCCACCCGCTCTCAGCCACCCCCTGTATGGTCAGTCCCCCGGGACCCCTGCCTTCCCCTCACCCTCCACTAACGTACAATAAACATCTATCTATACAATATCACGTCAATACAAAAGGCGATTTTAGGGAGGCGGAATTTCACCCCAGAGAGATATGAACTATGTTATAAATGTTTATTTCACGGTTCGTAATCGTCGATAGATTTGCAAAAAATCTACTTAAATATGAAGGGATAAGAATATTGTTGACTAAATGTGACATTAATAGATATCACTCGTACATATTAAAACATGAATTATGAAGTATAAATACAAATATTTTTCCATGTTTTTTTACTGTTCCAAGAAATGCATTACAAATGTGTCATAGTGAACGGATTTAAATATATGTATACAAAATTAGCAGCATGTATCGAGACTATACAATCTAATTGAGACTATAAAAATTGATGACAAAATTGCACTGAAAAACATACGAGGTAATGGCATGACATTAACAATAAAATGCTGACATACACAAATATAATACCAGACGATAACAACACTACCACATTAAAAAAGCAAAATCAAATTTAGGACAGTCAAAAATACCAGACTCGAAAAAACCAACCTAAAAAAGCACATGACTACACTAATCAGACGAGACATAAAATGACCTTATACTATTTTGTATTTAAGTAATTTAAAAAAAATCGTCGTTCCCTTTTGCACTGGGGTTTCATATTAATTATTTAATAGTATCACAATATTTATTTAAATATTTAATTTTATTTTTATATTAACGTTAACTGTACTTTTTTTTTCTTCTCATTTGGGCTATTACTGTTTTTCTATTTCTTCAATATTATTTTTATTTTTAACATATTCGATACCCATATTAGCCGCAATAAATCGGTTTCTTAGAACAGGCATTTGCCCATATAGGAACCGATTGTAACATTAAGCATACTAATATTTCTGGCTTGCCGACCCTTCACATACTGAGCCTACTCCTAGTACAAGCAGAATTTGCCAGAGTGTTTTTTGTGCCATTTTGTAAAATAAGAAATGTATGTATAAATTAATAATAAATAAAATAAATAATAAAGGGCACTGAATGACATTTTTTTCACTCCAAGCTTAACTCATAAATAACTTTTTGTGGTCAAAAAATGCACAATTAACTTGGTATTTTTATTCAGATTAGTTAAAAAATAAACGGATTACCGTGTTATTGGTGGTTTTATCGATAATATTCAAATTGAATTATAATTAAAGATTTAACTAAGAAAACGTTTGATTTTGAAATTAAGCAACAGCTGGTCACTCAAGAAGAGTAAAAGACTTAACTCGATAAAAGTTTAAATAAATGAAGCAATTGGATCTAATTCGTAGTTAAATTTTTACACTCGATAAAGCGTTAACGCTACGATCCACAGGTCAAAGCTGTGTGAATAGCGATAAAAAGAGCAAATAAAACGAATAAAGTTCATAACGATGGTCGGTCAGATATGGACACGTCAAGAGAAAACGGGGCTATCGATCGATAGAGCTTCGAGCTTCGATACATACCGCACACAATTGTGTACCCCTACTCGGTCCTACCCCGCTCAATATAATAAGATATGTGAGCCACCTTGCCTCCTTCTACCACCCCCTCGCCTCCTCACCCACTACCCGCCGAGAAAACCATAAAGGAGGCATCTACAAGAATTGAAAAAAGTGTATCTTACAAAATGGGGTATAAGTGTATGGGTTGTATGAGGAGAGACGTGTGCACTGATCCAGTTACGCGGGATGATGAGTCGAGGATGTAAAGTGAAATGGTACCTGAAAATGGTATCGAAAAAGGAAAGAAAATAAATCGCTGAAAAAATATTTTATTTTATTTTATTTGTGAAACCAACAGTTCTACATACATATGAATAGTAAACAAACAGATACAGTGTATAAACTCAGAACCAATAATAGATTTCAACAAAGCATACAAAGTTAGTAAAGAAAATATATTACATATTATATAAATACATATAAGTTCATACGTAAAAAAATATTATTTTCATGGACTCGTATATATATTTTTCAAAAATCAAGGTTTTTTTTTAAAGAACAGTAAGTTATTGTAAATTAGGTGGGATTACGATAAGGATGCTTGAAGAGAGAATAAAGAGGGGAAGGGAGGTGTACAAATTTATTATTATAATGTCTACTAAGTTACATAATGCATTTTGAGTGTAAATTCTAAATCTGACAAAGTGATGATTGTGTAGTCTATGTCTTTAAATTTTGTATTGTACCCTGAAAAAGTCCTACGGAAAAAATAATTTTTGACATACGATGTTTTACTTATATGTACATGAAACAGGTGATACCGTCTACAAATCCTGGCTGGCACATTTATTGCCATAATTTTGCGAAGCAGTAGTTGGTCGGCACACACTCTGCGGTATTGTAGAGAAGTGACTTCATGATAGGTGGAGGCAGTGAGAGTTGATACATAAGAAATACCGGTTTTGTATTTTAGGTACTTTATAAATTAGATTTTTTTTCTTTATAAAATATTTTCTATTCTTGTTACATATGGGGATTCCATATCTAAGATGCGTATTCCAAATGGTTTCTAACAAACGTACAATAAAATGAAATTTGGGCCTTTGGGTTATCAAAGTGTTTACTCATTCGAATTATGAAACCTAACATGCTCAATGCTTTGGAGGTAATTTTATTGATATGCGATTCAAACAGAGACATTTATAAATATTTAAAAACAGTATATTTTCAATACAATAGTCAGTTCGACGATTAAGATCGTCTTGAATCATGAAGAAATCTTCACGAGATTCAACATGAGGATATATTTTCATATCATCACCACATAGAAGAAATTTTGAATAATGAAAGCAAACATCAATGTCATTTATATATATATGTATCAACAGTTTTGTATTCAAATAAATTTGATTCTACGCTTCTCATAAGGTGGCCTATTGTCATGATATACTATTTGTGGATTTAAATGAATAATTAAACAAATATAATTGAAAGCGGTAAAAACAGAGCAGTGTTGTGGTCTCGTGGCAGTTTTGCAAAGTTTCACGGTCAGCTGGATGGCCAATTTTTTAGCACAATTTGCAATTATTTAAAATGCCCAAAAAATAAAGATACTGTCGTCAACAGTTTTGTTGCAAAAAATATTTATAGTTCTCAATTGAAAATTATCATAATCATTCCCTTTCCAGATCAAATGATGCATAGTATGATATTATGATGCATAGTATGTATGATATTAGTACATCGACCGCAACGTACTTTGATCATTTTATAAACATAACAATAAGATAATCAATATTACGCTTCAGGTGCAAGTCGACTATGAAATATTCTAGGATAGAAACATAATTTTAAATAAATATTTTATTTCAACCACCGCGCACCGGGATCAAACCGAAGACCTCTTGCATGGTAAACGAACGCGCTAATCATTTTATTGCGAGGCGGATATTAGTAAACCAGTAACTGTGGTAGTAAAGTTAAGTGCTTGCCAGATCCAGATGACTGCGCAAACTCTTTTTTTATACAATGATTACTCTAAAAACAAAGGCACCCTTACCTGGCAACAACTTTAGGTATACTAGTAATTAAAAATAACTAAAGTTTAGTAAAACTACAAAAATATTTCTGGTTAGCAGAATCGAGCCTTTTATTATAAAAAAAAACTTAGTTAAACACTAAAAAACAAACAATGTGGAACTTCAGCCCTACTGAAAATAGCATACAATAAATATTTTCTTGCACGCGGTAAAAATTGGAGCATTAAACTGTACGGCAAAGTTTACTGAAAATGTACGAAAAAATATTAAATGGGAAAAATAATGAAAAACATTTGAATAAAAACAGACTACTTTGAATGAGGTCACTGGTTTATGTTACTCAAATTATGATATGAGAGCTATGGGAGATTTCCGGTTTGCTTGCCATTGATGGACCAATGAGAAGAATGAGAATAAGCGGAAAAGAACCTCTGACGTCACACGCGGAGTTATTTCCTAAATACAAAACTTTACAAAATCGTAAGGCTAGTAATACGATATGTATAAAAAAATGACTTTGTTTAAAAGTTTATTAATAAATAAAAATCTTTAAAAAACCCCTAAATTTCCTCATTGACAATTTATGCCGGAATAAACGTAAACTTTTAATTTAATTAAAAAACCTATTTTTATGAAACAAGATTAAATTAAATTAACATTAGAGACGAATTCAAAAAGCACATGATGACCTACAATACTTACCAGACGAGAAATTTGACCTTATAATTTGTTTCTTTAGGCGTAACGGTTTTTCAAAATAATAAATAAATAAAAAAATAAAATAAAAGCAAGAAAACATTTTTCTTGCACGTACAAACATTTTGGCTGGATTTTTCCTTACAACGTTTCCGGCCACCCGCGTGAGGTATAAAGTTCCGAGCTTTTTGAGAATTGAAAAGCTTTTTTATGACGGTATCAAGACACTTTTGCAAAGGCATTGTATGGGCACCGAGGGGCCCACCTCCGCCACTGCTCAGCCAAACAATACCCATAAGAGGGTGGTATTCTTCAAATACTACATCTGATAGAAACTCTTACTCATGTGCCGGGTATAAATAAACCTATATAATACAACTTAAATCTATCGCCATTCAAGGCACCTACGCGTGGGTAAGAAGTATTTTTTTGAGAAAATTTAAGTGATAGCATTGAGAAAAATATCAAAATATTCATAAGAATAGCTGCATTCGATTTCACATATTAAAACAGAGATATAGAACATTTAAGAGAACGAAATATGAAAGTGTAAGCATTTACAGGGTTTAAGTGACCACTTTCACACTGTGTAAATTATTTGTTTATATTTTTTTTTAAACCAATTTAATTTTATGTTTTACCCCGACCGGTTTCTAAGTTAAGACCTTATTGTTAGGACTTATATAAACATAAAATCACTAAAATTAGAATAAAAAAACATGTATATGATACTAAAACTGGCTGATTATATGGCGCCGTTTTTGTGAGTGAGAATTAAGAAATAAAATTTACAAGATAATTAAGCTAATATTCTGATTTTAAAATTGAGAGTTTGATAAACGAAAGAAATGGAATTTCAGTTCAGATCAGAACTGACTGGGACTGTCAATGATTCGCAAGTCTGAAGTAAAAGCAATGACAAAATTCTGTGTTTTTTTAATTTTTTAAAATATTTTATCTAACTAAGCAACACCTTTGAAAAATAAGAATGTATCGTAAAATTATTGCTACGATTTTTTAAAGTTTTGTTGTTATAAAACTACCCCCCTCCCGTGATGTCATGAGTTGTCGTCGGTGAGTGGTTCTGAAATTTAAAAGTGAAACCCCGCAGCGTCAAAATATACTTAACATGGAAAAAAAAAATGGCTACCCGGAAACTGGAAATATATTGCAACATGTAACATAGCTGCAATTGATTGGTCGATTTCCAAGTACCTGTGACGTTACTCAAATAATTTAATTTTTATCAAAACCATTTTTATTTTTTTTTCCAACATTTTCGAGAATCTTCGCCGTTTAGTTAAATGCTCGAATTTTTATCGCGTGTGAGAAAACTTTTTAATATCCAATTTCTCGTAGCACTAAGCTTCTGCATTGGTTTCAGGCAGAGGAGACGACTACGGCAAAATCACGATCTCAAGATGTCTTGACAACAAAAGCTAATTTCAATTAGTGAATCATTAATATTCAAAACCCACAATTTAAATCCAGAAATAGGCCTAGAAATTCCATATATTAACAAAAATGATCGTTGTTTAGACAATCTTGAAACATAAAAAATAATAATAAGTGAATCAAAAACTTTTCTGAGCAAATATTATATAAAATTTATCTTAGACTCCTCTTCTCAAAATATTCCCGCTATAGCTGATGAAATAAAAAAATAAAAAATCATTTTGTTCCGTTATTTCCTAACATTATTGACGCAAGTAATTCTAACTTAGCAAAGGTACTCAACTCTAAAAGAGATAATCGAAATACGCTGTATTCGGTGTTTTCATGCAGTGCCCTATGTACCACTCGGTATAGATAGGGAAATGATGATGATGAATATTAAGTAGATTGTAATTATAATTAATTTTTTTATGGGGTTCGAACTGTCAGTAGGGTCGCAGTGAGTCACATCTTGCTGGAGGATGCGATTCTATAAAATGCTGCAAACGCCCAGTTGCATTCCATCAGCGACACTACTGACTAGTCCAACTCATTAGCGTCCACGTCGCGAACCCTGGGCAATGGGATCACACTCATAGCAGTGTGATCACAGCAGATAACGAGAGGATGAAAGGCGAGTTTTTGGCGCCTCAAAACCAAAACTAACCAGCTAAGGGAAGGTAACCCCGACAAAAAAATCATATTTTCCCAGGACTACAGCGAGAACATCAATAAGCAGTCGTCCTGGCTGCGAAATATAAAAGTAGCGCAAGACAGATACATATGCTTTCCCTGTAGTGATCACCAACGTCGGGGGGACCCTGCAAGGCACTAGAAGAAGGAGAATTATTTTTAAGAAATTCTTTACAAATTATTTCAAATAAACTCAAAATATTTATTTAGTCCTTTAAAAAGATCAGGAGCCATCATTTTCAGGAAGGGTGAAAAGATTTTAAGTATTGTTTGACTGATATTTAATTTATTAAAATGAAGAATCAAAAGGGAAAATAATAATGAATGATATAAAATAAATTGTAAGGATCGAGTTTAAAACAATTTTTCTTACGAATAAAAATACAAGTCCGATGAAAAAATACTATGATATACTATATTATATCGCGTACCATAAATATATGTTAATGGTTTATGTTTTAATTCTTATTTTTGTTATTATTTAATACATGCTTCCACTTTCCATTATGTTATATCACAACTCAACACAGGGCTCTTGGCGCATATAATTAAGAATACGTTATTATTATTTTATGTAGTATACACATATGTACTTGTATGACTAAATAAAAATAAATTAATAAAATAAACGAATTTTATTTTGAATTCTGAGCTCATTCTCTGCAGCGCGATGGGGTTTACTTTGCTAGAGAAAAAATGTTTGTGCAACCAATTAATGCCTCGAATATATTTTGAGTCTATCTTAATCTTAGTAGACAAGAACTGGATTCAACGCCCTTGGAATTTATTAATATTAATATATTACAACAGAAATAAAGAACATCAACTTTATAAAACTCGACAGAGGAAAGAATTGAAGGAATGAATATGTTAAAATACAGGCAGGATGATTAATGTTACACAGTATGTAAAATGGCTACTTTAACCGGTCAAGATCATGCCGTAAGCCCCGTAAATGTCTAAACTTTTATATTCCTCTCTATAAAATGTTCTTTATCCCTTTTGTAATACATTAATTATTACCTCATTGATAAGTAAACCTTAGATATAAAAAAAATTAGCGTAGAAAATACCATTTTAAATAAATGTGATGAATTGTCTAACAAAAATTAAATAATTTATTTTGATAAATCAAAGAAAAACAATTAAATCAACAGAACAACAAGTTTGGAAAATCCAAACCTCTATCTTTGCAATATATTTCTGTCAAATAGTTCAATACCACGGAATCCCCATACTTTTTTTTTCTTCGTATCCCAGTGAACAAGACGATTGTATTTTGAAATCTTTTTCTTCCGGTGTCTTGTCGGGTTCCCCAGACGTTGGCCATCACTGCTGCAAAAGCATTTCTGTCATGTATTTTTTTTTATTCAGCAGCCACGACGACTGCTTATTAGCTGTACTTGCCGCAGTGATTCCGGGCAAAAAATTACCAGAGTGGTTTCCCGTTGCCTTCTCTGAAGGATTTTCCTGTTGGAGTAACCTTCTTTTAGCTGATTGATTCTGGTTTGAAGACGCCAGAATCTTACAGGACTTAAATGTTCACCCAGAAAGAAAGAAAAACAAACTTTTGAGTGAAAATGTCGTGCTGGAAAAAAATACCAGTGAATTTTAGTGTTGAAGAATTATGCAAACATATTTATATTTCAACAAAGACCTGTTTTCTTTTTTGCATGCAGTGGACTCATGTAATGCTTTATTTTTTACGTCTAAAAGTCATCTTAAGGTAGTTAGTTTATTTTACACTCCACTATCTTGAAAATTAAATGAAAAAAAAATGCTTAGTAACTATATGGTATGCCAAGGAATGAAAATAATTCCGTCAATTGCAAGACACACAAACATCTCTATCTTCAAGGAACTACAAATAATCAAAAGACTCAACAAAATTTTTTAAAAATATTTCGAACATATTGCAAGAAAGAACAAGGAGTCTCGAAAAGCTGGTAGTAACATTGACAGCGGTAGTTGAGGATAAGCAAGCTAGAAAATGGTCTCCTACAAAATGAATTGACCAAATAAAAGGACTAACGGGATCCTCATCAAAGACTGCCTTCAATTTGGCCCAGGACCGAGAGGAATGAAGGCGTATTAGACATGTGTAGTTTGTAAACGAACCGGTCATACTGACAAGATCGAAAACATTGAACTAGAGATATGTTCCTTTCATCTCAGTCAGTTGATTCACGAACGAAAAGAGCGCCAAACTAAATGAATTTTCGTGTCATTCGGATCTTCAGATCTTTTGTATCATTCGTATCTTTTGTATCTCTAGCTCATTTAATTCATTTGTTTGCAACGATTGTATCCGTATTCCGTGTCACCATACGGTATGCGTAATTCGTAGAAAAGTTAAGTATAGGTAAATTATTTTAAGTTGAGACCACGCATACATAGTCATTTGCTCTATCTATAAACATTTACAAAGTGTACAATGTGTGTTTATTTAACACGTAGACCCAATTAACACGAATCGTCTTAATCCAAACGGCACGATAAAATTAGGGTGGATCGACATTTATTTTACTATTTTGTATTTATTTAAAATATATTCAGGGGTTACTCTTGTAAACACTTCTCCCCTTTTATCAAATAATTCTCAAAAAAATAAAACAAAGTATAAAGCTTAATATTTATATATGTGAACAAATATTCTCTTTGTAAACCTTATTAAAAATATTGAAATAATTAATATTTTTTTAAACCAAACCACCAACCATTTAAAAAAATAAAAATAAAAATATATGTATTTTTTCATTATAATTCTCTTTCCGCATATAATAGTGCATAGGACACCACATTGATACACCAATCGCAGTGAATCTCGATGATTTTTTTCACATGAAGGTAAGATGATCAGTCTTATGCTGCACTTGTCAGTCCAGGTAGTATAAAATATTTAAATGTAAAACGTTTTTTGAATTAAATATTTCATGTCAACCATCTCGGGAATCGAACCCAAGACCTCTTGTATGGTAGGCAAATGCGCTAATTACTGCACCGTGAGGCTGAATTTATAATTTTCACCTAATTAAAAAATAATTTACTTTGACTTTAAATAATTTGAAAATATATAAAAAAAAATTAGCACCATTAAGATGCTATAATTTCAATCATTCTTTCGTTTTATAGCTGCAAGACTTGCAGAAATCTAGCTTCTATCTCGCACTCATACACACTAGGCTCAAGTGAACAAAAAAACTAAACGAACTAAAACCCAGGAAGAAACGAAGAAACAAATGATACAAAAATGCGAAAGATGCGGAGAAACGATGACCTAAATGAGCCAAATGAGCAAAAGATACATTCGTTCAATTGAACTACTTAAAAGATTCGATCACTTTAAAGATACAGATCAAGTGACACGTATCTTTTCGGTGACAGGGTCTTACCTTAAGGCGTATAATATATAAAGTTCCTGATATCCGTAAAGACTACGAAGTTCAACATTAAAAAGACGAAGACAAAAAAAAACATTGTAGCATTTTACAAGATGCTTAATTTTACATATCTACATGAACTAATTGAAAATGCATTGAGGGGGTCCTGGAGGGCTTCTTGTCAGCTGCTGATAAAGGAAAGTTAGCAAAAATATTCCCAAGGACTACAAACTCTATGCAGATTTTTGAGGGGGCTTTCCCCCCTCAGGATGTATGGACAAATACTAACACGTCGTCCCCGCCCCTCAATGCTTTTGTTTTTTTTTTTAATTAACAATGATGTTCAAAATAAAAAAATAATTTTAGAAAATAAAAGTATACAAGAAATACTGTAGTAACACAAAATACAGTAAAAATATTTAAAAAAACAAAAAAAGAAACTTACTGTAACTATTAGGTATTACGAAAATACATTACAAAAATTCACCTTTCAATTATTGTATGCACCTTATCCACAGCGGAATTCTATAAATGTGTAGAAACCAAACGCGCTAACTACTGCTATTCAAAGCATATTTATGAAAAAATATTTTTTAGCGATTTCCTTTAAAAATTTTAACCTAAGTAATAACAAACAACATTATCCATCTTCATAAAATAATCCCTAAAAGTTCCAATTATAAATTGGTGGTTAGCATTTTTAAAGGACTCCCAAAACCCTTTGGGAGTTGATTAATTATGAAAAACTCCCTCTCCGGCAGCGCCCGCTGTCTTTATCCCGGCCATTATTTTATCTTTCTGCACGGTGCGTAAAGGGTTAAATCCACGGCGGGTCATCGCACTCCGGGCAGACTCAGATTCCATCACTAGAGGGTTATCGGTAGAAATTGAACGATAATCTAACAGATTTATTTGTACTGTAAGTTAGGTAATGAAGACAACGATAGATTTTAGAATTAAACAAAATAGCGGATTTATTTATAAATATTTTTTAAATACGAAAAACGTTAGACTTACGCACAGGTATTCCGGGTGTGATTCCCGGCGAGTCTACAAAAAATCAATGCGACATCTTTCAAGCTTAAGAGTTATGAGCTGCCTATGAGCCTTTTTAAATTGTCAACATAAGTTATTATGCTTGGCACGTTTGTTATAACTATATATATATAAGAAATTCAATCCACGGAAAAGTTAATTTAAATAGTTTTTTTTTGCGCGCGGTAAAAATAAATACAAATGTATTAAAAAAAAATTGTTTTAGTAAAAATGATTTTAATACAAAATAAATATTTTGAACGTAGTCACTAGTTCTATGACATCTACAAATGATAGTGTTGTAATAGATTTTCGGTTTCTGGGAAGCTAAACTCACCAATCAGCAGAACTCACCGACGAGAACTTGTGACGCCACGGTCGGAGTAATTAAACGAAACATTAAAAATCAGGGTGCTGGTAATACGATACATGAAAATATTTGCCATGCTTAGAACTTTTTCATTGTAAAATAACTTAAGTTCACGGCACTGTCATTGTTTTAACACTGAAATTCATCATATTTAATTTTATTATAATATCAATTATAATCATGTGAAAAAACTCAAATATTGCTAAATAATTAGTAAAAGCCTATTTGACACCGAGTTATGATCCCGTGGGTAGTGTCGCAGAGTCTAAGAGCGAAGATGCGAGGTTCGCTCCCTTTTCTACCATAACTTAATTTCCATGTTCTCATAGTAAGTTATTTACATTTAACATTATAAGACATCAAAGGTTTCCTTAAAAATAAAAAAAATAAGTTTTTCTTAAATTAAACTACATAAGGCTCGGTTCAGTTTTTAACGATTTGCACATGAAATATTTTGAGAAGGAAAAATCGTAAATTAAGTGAAAATTTTCTATTCCGAACACAAACCAGGGAATAATGTTATACCGAAACATTTCTAATTGAAAATTCTCCGAAAATACGAACCAATAAAAAAGTTTAATGCCTCATAGCGTGACAAAAATTCATTCAGCCGCCTGATGGCAAGTCGGGCCAAGTCGCTAAGGCTCATTTTCCAACACATTAGAAATAACAACCCGCTGGAAAAATTCAATATTAATATCAAGGCGGGGTAAGGACCAGCCGCATTGCGCCACCCACCCCCCCTCCCGACCAATGGCGGGCCGGGACCAGGCCGCATAACAGATACGATATGAGGAATTTATGGATGTAATAAAACCCCGGTACATGATTGGAGGAGCCCTGCCGGCCTTATGGCACTACACCGCTTTCCCTTATGTTCATATCTCCTACCTTGGTGTGTGTGAGGTGGAAACATCGGCGGCAGGGGTGGGTGGAGGAATCCTCCCACGGAGGGGGTTAAGCCCCTCGGCTCGCCCGGGGATGGGATTTTTACGGAAAGTATTTTTTTATTGCTCGGAAAGAAGGGGAAAATAAAAAAAACTCCGCGTAGACCGGTAAAATTTTATATGATAGTTTTTGCCAGAACTATAGTTTTACCCTTAAAGCCAAAGGGGTGTTAAAGTTTCTCGTGTTTGAATGAGATCAATAACCTTTCGTTTTGTCACGGAATACTCTATTTTCACTACGTAAAAATCATTAAAGCGTATATTTTTTAGAATATAAACATTTGTTTAAATTAAAAAATATATTTTTAAAATAATTCATTTTTCTCTTAATGGCCATAAATCAAATTAATTTTTTCTTGCACTTCATTTTACAATTCATTTTGAGACAGTCTCAACTTGCGCTTACGTCTTACGCTTCAGATACCAGTCCAGGGATTGTGAAATTTTTTAAGTGTTAAAACACACAGTTAAATAAATATTTTATGTCAAATATGCCGGGAATCGAACCCAAGACCTCTTGCATGGTAGGCAAATGCACTGACCGTTACACTTCGAGGCCGACAAAAATATGGTAATATGGATTTAATAAATTTTTCCTTATACTCATTAAAATCGATATTTTTGTGTTCAAATTATAATAATTAACTATGTTTTATGTTGTTTCGGCTCTGGCACTTATTAACTAAATACTCATAAGACAAGGGGACACGATATATCTGACTTTTGTATGTTTAACAATGTTTCATCAATAACATAAAAATAATAATAAAAAACAGGCGCCGTGGCGCAGTTGGTTAGACGGCCAACTGAAAAAGGCGTCGCGAGTTCGATTTCTACGAGTCGCAAGAAAAAAATCCAAGAAAGATTTTTCTCGTAGAATGGGTGTTGTAGTTTATATTTTATTACCTCCTTCCATATCCCCTCTTTTCTATCTGCAAACATGCCTCTAAATAGAGGCTGAGCGGGGGTTTTTTTTTTAATGTAATAAAAATAAACTAATTATATAAAAAATACCAATGTATCAAAACAGTTCAAATAAACAAATTACAAAACGAATAGTTAATATTTGATACTGAAACATTGGCGTACATGATAAAATGAAACATTTTTTTTTACATTTTACATTTTTTTTTTGCACCATAACAGGCCAGGAGGCTTAATTACAGTGGTGAATTACATCACAGAGCACCCAGGCTTGAGAAAAATCACATTTTAATTTTTGTGTTCTCACCGGGAATCGAACCCGGAACCTTTCGTGCGTGAGTCAAGCGTCTTGACCACTACACCACGGAGGCCACATGCACTATCCTGGATTTAAACTAAAGATATGAACTCTTTTTTTCTATGATGTATTTTGTTGCCCTTTAATAATAAGGAATATTTTTGAGTTTTTTTATTTCCTTTTTTAATTACTATTAAAAAAAAAAATATATATTCTTTTCCGGAATATTTTGTTTTTTCTTTCTTATTTTACACAAAAATATTATAATTGTCCATTATTTATTATAGAAGCTAAAATTCATTAACATTTTCTTGTATACCCACAAACAGGCCATGCCTTAGTGGGATTTTTTTGTTTACTATGTTTACTATTAATATGTCTTCCACAGCTATGTTATTAAGTTTTTTATTTTTTTAATACTCTGTTTTACCTCTTATGCTTATTGTAAAAAAACAAAAAACAAAAAAATAAAAATAAAAATAAATTAATTAAAAACAGTTTTGGGCGGACAAAGGCAATATATCGATGGCATCTACGTATTCTATCGAATCCCACAAAACGTCAAATTTCGTTTTTCAACAGTAACTTGTAGACACCATAATTTTGAATTCCTTTATTCCAAGTTTACATATCTCTATGAACAAAAAATTTTTTTCCGTAAAAATCGTATGTTTTGCGAACATGCGTCGTTAACTATGGTATTTACACATTATTGAGTAGAGGCAAACGTGAGGCCGCCTATCGCATGCATTATTTACAATTCATTACGCCACTAGAGCGCACGTTGTCCCGTGTACGGGTTTCGTTTGCTTTACGCTCATATATGTTATAAAGTTTTGTAAAAAAATAGTATTTAAGAGATCATGAAGTATGAGATACAAAGAAATCTTAATTTGAGTTCTCGATATGGAGAACAATACGATGTATGAAATACACGCGATCATGTACTTTGTTTTTTAATAGAAAATAAGAATAGTATGTAACACATACGGTCATTTTATTCATTAAAAAAATTAAGCAATTGATCCTTAGTTGTTCATACGTTCATTTACTTGAATGCAGATTCCAAGTGAAAAACCGTAAGTACTATATACGGTATTTTGAACCGAAGAGTATTCCTCGCAAAAAATCATTAAAAGTCATTAAAAAACAAAGATACTTTTATTAGTTGAAAAAAATCATTTTTAAACAGGTCTCCTGAAAAGCTGATATTTTCAGCAAAGCTGCCATATTATATCAAGACAAAAAGTAATCGCTTAAGTTAAACTGAAATTTTGTATACTTTTTCAAGCGTATCACCATAGTGGTGATCTTTTGTTTCCTTACGGTTGTCTAGTCAAGTTGTGTTTCTATTCTCAAGCCCCACGTACTGTGACTATCCTGCACTCGCGGAGATCTTTTCTGGCCGCTGATTGACTCACGTGATTGCGGACGAGCTCTTGACTGACTCCACTTATCTTCACAAGACTCTACAAGTTGATTTCAGGGCCCTGCATGAGGGTGCATTTTTGAATAAATAATAAGGTACTGTCATGAACTCTAGAGGAATTTTGTAACAAATTAAAAAAACTGTTGTCTAAATCTGCTGGATAATTTGTTCAACATCATTCCCCTGTCTGCTCCCCGTGTTGCATAGGTCACTGCATTTTTAACCAATTTCCGATCATATGTTCCATGAAGGTAAGGTAATAGTTCCTGGACTTCAGGTGCCAGTCCAAAAACGATAAAGTATTGCAGTGAACAACTTTAAAAACAATACTTCACGTCGCAACGAGGCGGACTTCTCTATTTTCTTATTCAGTATTTTTACCTTAGGGCAGCCATCTAGTTGAAAACACTCGTCCAGGATTCTGGTTCTATTTCAATAACAGAGCTGCATTCTTTATCCTCCTGGAAATATATATGAAAAACAAATTGTTTTGTAGAATTGACTAAAAGCGGTTTTTACTTTCTTTAAAGAACAACTAGATAAGTTTATATTTAAGAGGCTTGTCAGCAGGTGGAAAAATAAGACCAAATGAGAAAAAAATCTTTCATGTATTTCTTTTTTGCAACTGGCTGGAATCGAACCTTTCACGCCAAATTTACAGTTAGTCGTCCAACCTATTGCGCCATGAGGCCTGTTTTTATTAGAAACGGGCAAAAACACGTTTAATAATATTTGATGCATTTAACTTTTTATTGTATTTTTAAATTTATTTTTATTTGAATAGAAAACATCCAATACTCAATTTCATATAATATTACGAAAGAGTTTTTGGAAGAAACTCATTAAGAACCATGTAGATAACAATATTTATTCAGAGACATATTTATATTTTTAACTATTGTATTATTTACAAAAGCAGCATAAAAAATATGTGACATAATAAATAAATAATTTATCGCAAAAAATAATTATCATTATAAACTTACCTTCTATATTCTAAGCTATTATGAGTATGAAAGAGTACTTATAAAATTGAATATAATGTAAAAAGCATAAAGTATTTATGATAAAATATTTGTAATACAGCTTAAAAGTATCTGATTACGTATTTAAAATTACATATAACTACATATGACAAATTTAAAAGAGTATGAAAGTTTTTAGTACATAATACATGCTAAAAATGTAAAAAAATTGATTCGAAATACAAAAAAAAAATACATGTATATGTAAACTTAAAGCGTATAAAATTAATATTTTAAAAATTGCATGCATCATACACAATACAGTTAAAAAAAAATGAAAAAAGTTTTTAATATTAACAAAAGAAATATACCCAATACAACTAAAACAGAAAAAAAAGATAAAGCGTAATAAAAATTACATCTATCTCTTCACATAGATGTTAGTCTTTCTTCTTTGTCCAGTTCCTGAAGAAAAGATGCATTTGTACGTCTGGCAGTCCACGGAATCCGCAGCATTTGCCGCCAACACCACATTTTGAAAGCTTGGTTTATTTTCTTTTCAGATTCCCTCAGTGTCCAACACTCCACGTCGTACATGAACACTGAGAAAACCAAGGGCCTTCACCAGTCTATTTTTGGTGTTAATGGAGCGATAAAAAAAAAAAAAAAACTCATACAAGCTAAAACGGTAAAATATTAAAAATTATGTATATACAAGATGTGCATTCTCTGGTTAGACTAAAATTATTCGAAGGACTTCTGGAAAAAAAAATTTCATGTTACAGAAGGTTACGAAATATGTGTTAAATAACTTTTAAATTACATACAAGTACATTGTTATTATTAGAGAAAACTTAAACATATGTTTATGTGTGCCCAATTTCAAGATTCAAAATCAAAATAATGTCAAATAAAATAATTTGGGTACCTACTCAGGCTACTAATGCAAATAAAATGGAATGTGTGTGCTTTCCATGCCCTCAAACAAACTTCATATTTTTTTCCAATTTTTATACTTTTTCTTGTACCAGTTGGATAAATCTATATTATTTTTCAACAATAAAGGTTTCAGTTCTTTAAATTCCCATAAAACAACAAATGGAAGAGTTTAATAAATATGGATGTTTTACAGTCATCTCTTTCCTACGAACTTCTTGGATGGGGAGCAGCATATAATAATCATGATATATCTTTAAGAATCGTACAAAAACTAATAATTATAACTAAATTTCATAAAAATGCGACTTTTCCTTCCAACAAATTATTTCGAAAGCTGAATTTTTGAAGCTTCTAGAAATCTGTTAACAATAATGTCTTAAATATATTTTTGTGCGCCAATTTCCCAAAAATTTGAATAGATCTAGTGAAAAATTGAAAAGTTTACTTGAAATTCCTTATTATTAATCCAGACTTGGGCAAAGAAACTCATTTTTCATAGTCTAAAACTGTTCAACCCATTTCATAAGGATTATATGATAGAGATTAATTGTTTGAATTTGTTTTAAAATATATATATTTTTTGATTATGGATAAAAAAGCAAATGTAAACAGGTTTTTTTAAAAATTAATAACAAGTACTCATTAATGTTATATATTTTTTTTTTATTAACAAAAAATTGTATTCTAATATTAGCTTTTTTTATTTTTTTATGTCTATCGTATTTTTCAAGTAGCCTTTATTGAAATTTCAAATAAAATGTATACCCGCACATAGGCCATGCCTTTGTGTGTTTATGTAATAGTATATTTTGTATTTGTAACTTATGTATACCTTTTGTAAAATGTAAAGAAAAAAAAACGTAAGTAGAATAGTGAACGTTCACAGTGTGTAAAACGGTCACTAAAAACAGCCAATGACAGGTCGTAAACACTGTATATGACTAGACATTCATGTTCCCTCCTCTAAGATGTTTTTCATCTCTGTTGTAATACGTAAAGATCATCAAAAAATGTTTTGAGTTTGTCAATTTTTTTGTAGACATGTACTAGATTTAATATCCTAGGGAAATGTGAACATAAAGATACTATTACAACAGATATGAAGCACACATTAGAGAATGGTATATAAAAGTCTAGACATCTACAGGGCTTAAAACCTATCAGTTTGTTAATGAAGTATTGTACATATAACTGAATAACAAATAAACTAGTAGGTAGTTATAATTTTGTTTATTTCGCATAAATATGTCTGCCTTAAAACAGGTTGTACCTAGTAAGGTAGACTACACATAATCCAGAGAAATTTATTACCCAAAACACCCAGAAGATAAACAAATTGTAATATGTGTTAATGAACCGTCTTTATTATTATTATAGGCTAGTTAAAGTGGTCACTTTACACAGTGTATAAAATTCACCATTTTGCCTTTATTTGAAAATATACGTTCCTTGCATTCTTCCATCTTTAAATGTTTGTGAAGTGAAAGAGCAATAGGTAATGAGATTTTAGTTTTTGTTTCAGCTTTTTAACTTCACAAACATCAAAAGATGGAAGAATTGAAGGAATATAAATGATCAAATATAGGCATAATGGTGAATGTTACACAGTGTGTAAAGTGCCAACTAAAGCTAGCCAATAATAGGTCATGAACCCTGTAAATGCCTAGACTTTTTTTTCTTTTTTTTTTTCGTTTTTATTTTTCATAAAAACTACATATTTTTGTAAAATTCTAAACATATCTCCTTTTACACATCTAGTAAATGTTATAACTGTAACTCTCCAAAAAAAAGACTTACTCTTGTGCCTGGAGAGTGACTCACACTGTTTTAGTTATTTATTTATAAGAGTTTATATAATTTTAAATACGAGTACTGAAAAAGAAAAAAAACATAGGATTTATAAAGAATAAACATAAAACAATAATACATTCATACTAATAAAAATTTGATGTTGTTCATATATTTTCTTGTCAAAAATGCTATTCATCTCTGTTGTAATACGTTCAGCTGACGTTTGGCGAGATTTCTTTGCATTTTTCACTATATTTTCTTTTACATTAGTCTCGTATCTAATCAGGACACTAATACCGTGCCCAGCGTTCGCAACCCGGATCGGCTTATTCGTGAAAACCAAGACGACGTCCACTCAATTTGCATGCCACCCCCACCCACTCTACATCCCCCCACTCCTTACTTCTTCCAACAAACGACCCAAGAGACGGAGGCCTTTGTGGTCCACGGTCCTTTTCACTGCATTTTAGATAAGAACTAGTAAGTAAAGTCATTTGCTTGTAACAAGTAGTGCTTTTGAGATGAATCAGGAATAAAAAGAAAGAGAGAAACGAGTTTACAAAAAATAATAATATTTTTATTTTTAATAATCATTTATAATTATTTCAATGATAATTTTACCCAAGAATCAAACCAGAATTAATTTTCTAATATTTTTACCTAGTAGCCGTCGAGTCGAAAACTCTCGTCCAGTATTTAAAAAAAAATATTTGTGATCCAAATAATTTAATTTTTTATGCAATACAACTTCAGCTTTAAATCATTATAATCGTTGGGAAAAAAACTTTATCAATCAATATAAAATATCAAAACATTTCAATCTAAGTTAAAAGAACAAATAAGACTAACACTATTTTGAACTCCATATAGTTAAAAATAATGTATATTTTAGAATGAAATATCTAATTTTGAGACACCTGTTTTAGATAGTAAATAAAATATAATATATACATATAAAAATAAAAATGAACTTCAAACGAACTCTCTCTTAACATGAGTTTTTACTCTATTGGAGAGGTAAAAACGTAAAAATTATTTATGTTTGTTCAGAATTTTTAAATTTTTTAAATATTTTCTTCAATAAATAAAAAATGGTTTATTAAATCTAGGTAATTTTAAATATTAATCATTTCGTTAGGTTTAAGGGGCAAATCCAATCGATATTCGTTAATGCTAATATATGAGAAGCGTGTTTGTAAAAGGTTATAGGATCGATTGATCTCTTACATCGCACAAAACAAAGAATCCGGCGAGATGCGTAGGATGAGCAATAGTAAACAAAATCTACCACGGATATAAGGATATAATATACGGTACACAAATATTCCATGCATGCTGTAAGCGAATTTTACCGCTACCATTTCCGTGTTCTTTGAAGCGACAGCCAAAATCGCTTTTGAAATGGAAAAATAAAAGAGAAGACTTGGATTGACATTCGATATTATGTGGAGCGTAAATGTTTTGCTAGGGACAGGCGTTCAATCCTTGAACATTTTTTCAATTATATGCTGGTCTGAGCAGGTAAAAGTTTAAAGGTGAACAATACTCGTATGTGGGGGACGGGTGCACGAGGGTGTAAAATCATTCAAAAAGAATCAAAAGAACGATTGCTTTTGTTTTTTTTCTGTCAAAACCATGATTTCAATCGGCTTCAAATGGAAACTCAATTTAAACATGCTCTTGGATCGATGTGATGTAAATTCATATTTGTGTATCCAGTAGTATTCTATCACCGCTGAGATGGAGAACATCAGGAGAATATATCGTGTAATTGGCCTGTTTATGTGACTTAATATACCAAAAAACTGTTTTTAATTCACAAATTATTCAAAAACATGAATTTGAATAAATTATTTGTGTATGATGGATCACCTTCGCATTTATTTATTTTTACATGAGCGGCATACATGACCTTAATATTGAACATTAATTATGGAAAAAATCGTAATATGTGCATAGGTATAATGAAACAAAATTGTTTGTCTATAACATAAGTAAACAAGTAAATACACACAAGTAACTAAAAATTAAAAAAAAAAAAACACAAACGGAAATATAAAAATGAAATAGCCAAAAAACCTTTTGAATCGGGTTGTAGTCCCGTGGCTATTATTGTGAGCTCACAGATCAGAAGTTCGAGGTTCGCACCCCACTCTACCCAACATGGTTTCCATTTTATAATAGTGAGTTATTTACAACTCATTAAAAATGGCCTTTAAAACATTTAGGCAAATAAAAAGAAGGTAAAAACAATTTTTTTTTCTCAATAAAAAAAAAGCGATTATTCAAGGCTCATTGCAATTAGTACAATAATGCACTGCCTAAAGGTGCAAACAGAATTTTTAATAAGAAGGCAGGTACATTATATAAATATTATTACGGATATCGCGAGTGTGGTTAAATATACGAGTATTGTTCATACACGCATAATTAATTGCGCTTAGATACATTTAGTTTACTGCACCGGATCTGTAAAACTTTTCGATTTCCACCAAAAAAAAACTAAGAAATACTTTTTTCTCAATCAGTCGGAGTATTGTTATGTATTTCATAAATATATCTTCCATATCCACCCTTTACCACCAGCTGCTTACTAGCCTTTAAACTAAAGACATAAAGTGTTGTTCCTTTACAGAGAAAAAGTGTTTTTTCATTTTAAAAAAATCATTTATTCATTACAGACAATATTGAACACTAATGTGTTCTCGCTGAGATAACCCGTACCGAGGACACTTAACAATAAACTGTTTATTTTTCGTGGAAAATATACATATAAAATATAATGTACAGATAAAAAATTACAAAATGTTAAAACAGTTTTACCAACAGTTTTAAACACTACACACATATATACTTTCTCTCTGTTTACTATTTATTATTTATATTGCAAACCGTACGAAATAAAAAGTAAACTTTACATTATTTGTAGAGAAGGGCCCGTATTTAAAAGAAAAGTTAAAATTAATCATAAACTTTATGTACAAAGTAAAATTATGTTATCTGTATGAAAAATAGAATAGGTGTGCATCTTTTTTCTCTAATAATGTCCAATTACAGATTACCAACGAAGATACATTACATTTTTATACAAATATTCATATCTTCGTACATTAATATCGATGTTAGTTTATACCCTCTCGATATGTACGGATAAAGATAGCGTTTGTAATCGCGGCTCAGTTATTTCAAAATTTATTTGGCCAAATGACAGAATCAATTTTATTTCTACCTACCTGCACTATTTTTTTTTATAGGATTTTTAAACATTTTGTCTTTACTAACTGTTTACCAATAATACCCTTTGTAAACCTAAATCGTACATCGAATGGAAAAACTTAATTTAGAAAATAATTTTAATCCTCTTTTATTTATTTATTTATACTTTTACATTGTTTGTATTCTTTCTTTATACATAATAATGTTCCCTCACTGGGGTGTCCTGTGCCAAGGGAAACATTTTACAAAAATGTGAAACATGCCTAAGATAATAATATTTAACAAAGTTATGAAATGTATTTAACAAAGTTAAAAAAAAAAACAAAATAAAAACAATAAAAAAATGTAATGAAACAAATTAACCTAATTATAATTAACATAATAAACAAAATAAAAAACAAAATTATTCATAAAAAAACATAACCAATTTATATAGACAAATTAATAACATTCATAAACAGTGCATAAATTTTACATATTTGGCTTGATCCACTCATCGATCCGTGCGCAACCCACCTCCACTATCCATTTCTTAATAGCAATTTTATATTTTGAGAACTTACTTATTGTCCTTATGGATAATGGAAGTTGATTGTACACTTTAACTGAGTAGTAGGTCAATCCTCTTTGACCGAAGGTTGTATTTATTTTTTCATTTTTTTGCAGCATCCGGGTGGAGTATCTAGTAACTATTGTATTTGTAACGGAAGGTAGAGAATAATGTTTACGTGCGTATAGTAACAAAGCTTTTGCATAAAATTGTTTTATGAAATTTACATTGAGATTTTCAAATATACCGAGGGAGCTAGTTCTTTTAATCTTTTATACTATATAAATGAATAAAATAGAGTTATCATGGAATCGTTTTCTCCGCGTATTGGTTTCCTGAAGTCTAAGATTATTTTCTCTCATTCGCGAAGCTTGATAATCCACTCAAGTAAAACAATTCTGATATATTTCTTTCACCAAACCGTCTTTGGGAGGTTTCTGGTAGTTTCGTGCTTTATTTATTTCCTGTAAGTTCTGTTCCATCCTCTAAGGAAGAAGTTGTTCGAAACGCCTCGAGGCAGTTCCCGCTAATATATCGGAACTCCACTCGCGTACCGGTATTTTCAGATCACGTGAACTAAAACATTTTTATCGGATATAAAAGTCTTTCCTTTATTAGTTAATCGTACTTTCATGAAATTCTTATGAAAGTTTTACTCGAGACAATAGATTTGCGCTTCCTAAAATGGAAACAACATCAGAATATTTTTTCTTTGAAAAGGAAACCAAACATTGTTAAATGTCTGAATGAATTAAGTTTTAATTTCAATTATGACATAAAAGTTACTTTTATTTTTTTATTTTGTTCATTAACGCCCAAAAGGCATTTACAAAAAATAAAAATTAAATACATGCTAACATACTAAATAATGAACACAGAATGTACAGAAAAAATATGTGAAATTAGTTAAAAAGGGTATAATAAAAAGTTTTACAACGTTAAAAAAAGCAATAATAACAAAGGTATGCAAGAAAAACCGTAAGCATACTCGTATAAACAAAAAAAGCGAAGATATAAGCTTTTAAAATAAATTTTGTAAAGCAAACAATAAATAAAGTGTTACGGTAAGCAAGAAAGACAAATTAAAGTTTAATTAATGAACAAGCAAGCATATATTTTCGCGAAAAGAGGAACAAAAAAATATGCATATATGAAATGCGTATTTGCCAATACTACTATGCAATTTGATATAATAGTAAAAAATAAAAAACAAGTATAAGGTAATAAAAATAAACAAGTAAGTATTTTTTTAATTTATGGAATTGAATTGTCAATAATAGTTTGACGAGCAGCTACAAATAAACTTGATATTGTGGACTTATAAGATAGTAAAGAATTGGACAGAATGTCTGCAGCCATTCCATAAGTGTTACCTAACCTATGCAGAGTATGTTCAAATGCTTGCAGACTGGCTGGATTTCCTCCCAAGGGAGATTTTCATAAACCGGCCAATGACAGGTCATACGCCTTGTAAATACCTAGACTTCCATATTCCCTTCTCAAAGATGTTTTCCCTCTCTAGTGCAACAATTTTAAATAAAGAGAAAAAATATACCCAAACTCTTGAATTCATCAATCAAGCTATTCCATATATTTATTTTAATCAAATAGGTATTACAATGTACAATTTTTGGTTGTTTTCACAAAATGGATACTGTTAAACTAGTTTTAGAAATTTTTAATTTTTAATTTTTTTTATTTTTGCACTACAACAGGCCAGAAGGCTCAATAACAGTGGTGAATTACATCACAGAACACCCAGGCTTGAGAATTATTTTTTTGTCTAACAGATCATTTATGTAATAGAAATGTAAACATATTTTGTAATTTTAACATTACAATCTATTTTGTAGCCATCTTAAAAATAATATTGGTATTTTTTGTGAGCAAAAGTGTCCATTTTTTCCTTACTGATTTCCATAGTTAAATGTTAAAATCCAATTCACCGTAAATTGCTAAAAACATTTGAACAAAATCGTCAAAAATTATGAATGCAAATTATTAAAAAAAAACTGTGATCTTAAAACTGAAGTATTTGGTTCTTGAATAAAACATCCAATTTGACATTTGGTTTTCTTTTATATTTTATTCAACAAAGCAAATAGGTTCTAGTTTACATATAAATATATATGTATGTCTGTTTGCAATATTTGCTACCTCCAAGCGCCTTACCGTCCCTGAGTGTCCAGTCTTGAGTGGGTGGGGGTTGGAGTGGGCAGTAGGAGGAGGGGGTTGGTATTGTGGAAGGTAGTCGGTTGTGAGTAGAGTGCGAGGGTGGTTGAGAGATGGGGGTGTGAGAGATGGCATTAAATAAGATTTTCACCGTACATAGGGTACCCTGGGAGATGAAGTTCCGTCTGAAAGGTAGATCATAATACAATACTTCTGATTTTTTTCAGCTGAATAAAAATAAAAATATTATTTATTAATAATTATTGCATTGCAGTAAAAAAAACGTTCAAATAAGTACGTTGTCAAAAATTGGAAAACTTTTTTTACATAATTGAAATATAAAACAATATTTCACACCATTTCCTTGTACAGAAAAGATAGATAAAATAATTATTAAATTTTCCATTTACATTAAAAATATTTTAATACTTTTTTCTGAAGTAAATAATAAACTTCAAAATTTTTGTGATGTTATAGGTTTCTAAAAAAAATAAATTATATAAATATAGTTGAGCATTCCTGCGCTTCATTTAAAAAAAAGAGCAAACAGTAAAAATGTTTATTTTTTCCAATAATAATTTCTTATTATTTGAGAACTTATTATGGTTTTAAAGAGACCGTATTAAGCCAAAATAAATAACAAAGAAAAAATAAAGATAAGAAGTAACAACAACACATTACAAAATAAAAACATCAAAAGTTAAAATAAAATAAAAAAACAATTTGAAAACAGATAGCAAATTAAAATATATTTTTTTTAAAAATTGGTTTAAAAAAAAAAAAAATTAAACCCACGTAAGAATGTTTTAAAGAAATAATAGTTTCGTTTCGGTTTTTTGTTTTTTTTTTTCCAAATTTAAAATACTACAACTTTCGTAAAATATAATCATATAAGTAATAAAAAAATACACATAATAAATAAGACAGTTAGTGGCAATTTTGAAAAAATTCTCACAAGTGAAAGTTTATCACGCTTATTTTTACAAACTTACACAGAACCAGATTAATAAAGAGACATCAATTATTGCTATTGATTAGCAAAAAACGAAAATAATAAAATATGATATGTTATACATATAAACAACATATGATACTGGATTTACTACCTACATTTTACTGTCCTTCGGTTATCGGTCATTGCTATTGTTCATAATATATTATTGTTAGGGAAAGCTCTATTTATTATGTATTTTTTTTGTTTACTTTTTGTACCGTAGTATCATACACACACTTGCCAAACTTACTACTTACTGCTCAATGGATTATTTTTTGAAAACTTTTTGAAAGCATATTTATGTTATTAGAATTTCATTCGTCCATGAG
The DNA here is from genome assembly GCF_059751315.1 of Micrasema longulum. Lineage (NCBI taxonomy): Eukaryota > Metazoa > Arthropoda > Insecta > Trichoptera > Brachycentridae > Micrasema > Micrasema longulum. The sequence goes on from NW_028278200.1 coordinate 955,004, forward strand.
CTTTGTAGCTGCAAGACGATTGATAATATTACCTCTCACGATATGAATAATAAATGCGTTATAAAATTGATTCTAATTAAATATTTAACTGTAAACAGGATATAGATTTCTAACTGCTTATGCACCTTGTAGCTGTAGGACATATAATTAAAAATAGTCCAGAAAGAGCGGACAATCATATTTGAATACATCGGACTGTGTCCAACAATTCCCCTACTATGCCTCACTTTCGCCGCGCGCATTCGTGATGCCACCGCGTAATGTTGCACGATGGGAAAAAAATATAATTATTACACAAATATAAGGTAAAATAAAAGCAATTTCTTGATTTCTCTAAAATTTTATTGAGCACGCGGAAATATTGATTGACCAAACAGAGTAGATAAGTAAAAGGTCATTTAATAAGAGTAATTGAAATAATGAACTTCAAACTTAAAATATAAAACAAATTCTATTTTACAAAACACGGATATTTTTATATCATGTCAAATAATATTTGATGTTATAAAGATAATGTCAGTAAAACATTTCCGATAGAGTTGTTTAATCCGAGATCCAATTTTCATTAGTTCTCTCATTAGATGAGCAAAGTAGGGGAAAATTCATTAAAATTCAAAGGGTCATTTTGTTTCTTCGACAATCTGACAGATGGAAAAATAATTCAATTTTTAAGTAATGCATTTGTTACATACACATTCATTTGCTTATTACACATGAAATGTGATTGCACCCTGTTTCTTTAAGATCCTAGCAGTATTTTTACACTTTGAAAAGACGCAATACAGCATAGTTGAATTCAAATCAGGAGTTGCGTACTGAGCGACGTCTACAAAGAAACTAATGGGTCAAAACCTAAAATTACTCATTTATGAGTAGTTTAGTTGCCTTCTGTTTGATGTGCGTATGCGGTGTCTGAACTTTTCTTTATTCTATGCTGCAGGATATGTTCTATCTATAAACGTTTATTTTTTCTAGTACGTACTTTTATAAAAAACACTTATTAGTATTTTTTTTTTGTAAAATGCAAATTGGGACAAGACTGTAACGTCTGTACACTCTGTAGCTACAATACAATTTTTTTTCTAGGTAATATGTATTTAAAAAAAATAGAATAATCTATTGAAAAAGGGGAAGAAAAAAGCCAATCACCTTTGGGCTCCATAGCCGCAGGACGTGTTGAGATGTTTATTGTACAGCGCCCTTGGGGTGATTTTATTAAATAACGGCGCTTTATAAATCATCCGGATTAAATAAATAAAAATGATTAATTTATAATTTATTGTAGTTATGCATCGGTTATTTTTTTGAAAAATTTATTCAAGTGCCCACCAATGTTATTTTGAAAAGTTTGAATAATAATCCTCGTGTGACGTCACACGGTTTGGCAACACCAGAATCGGCTTTGATCTTCCACTGTGCGAAACAAGATACAAACGCAGAAGGGGGTGGTCAGTGGAGGGGGATGCCTTCAGGGAGCCTAAGTATACCGGAGCAGTCTTGCTTATTCTATCAACTCTCTACCAGCGAACCGACGGTCATCCCACACAGCCACACAGCCACCCAACCTTATACTTAGCGCCGACCACTCCACTATGTCAATACCATACCTACTTCCTTGTCGGACTTAGATTATTTAGAAAGCTCTCTAATGTTCATATAAGAAGTTTCTCGTATATCTGAGATATACATTTTCCCCAAGTACATGCGAGGCTTTGTTGATTTGTAGCTGTTAATTGTTATTTTGTGTAACTGTGCTCAGACATTCAAGAGTGTTCCATTATTCCGCTAAAACTTATTAAGCACATAAATTGAAATAAATTATTGTAATACTAAAAAGATCTTCATCAATTACAAAAAAAAAAGAAAGCGTTACACATTACGTCCCCATATAATAGACCAAAAGAAGATTTGTTAATATATGCACACACTCACGAATGCTTGCATATCAATCTACAAGACTGCAAACGCACAAAAATAGATCACGTATCAAAATATAAGTATTTAGGTATTATTATAGATTCCACATTTGGGAAGAACAGATAAAAACAGTTTGCAATAAGCTAAGAGTTTGCCTACTTAACATGTACCATTTAAAACCATACATACCATACCCAGTGCTGAGACTAGTTTACTTGGGGCTAGTTGACCCAATTATTCAATATGGATTAAGAATATGGGGACTAAGTTTTAAATCTTATACGGATAGAGTCTTGAACTTACAGGTACAAATTTTAAAAAGTATCGTACCTGTAAAAATAAAGAATGAGGCAAAAGACAACAATAAAATATTATTTGATTTTGTTAACGTTTTGCCAATTAACAAACAGTGTCAGTATAAGATAATGACAGATCATTTCCTCGATTGCAATTTTAAATCCAAAATAAACCACCAGATCATGACCCGACAAGTATCGGCACAGCAGCTGATGGTACCACGACAGAAAAACTACTATGGTGTCAGAACAATGGGTAGTGTAGTACCAAAATTGTACAATTTAATACCAGTTAAAAATCGTGAAGAAAAAAACCTAATTTCATTCAAAAAAAATTGTCAAAAAATTATTAAACAGTAAGTGAAACTTAAGTGTATAAATATATTTTATTCTTTAATTATTATTAAACTATGTGCTTACTTTTAAATTTAAAAAAAAATGTAATGTAACCCGCAGACAAGCTTCGGCTTTGCGGGAACAAAAATACAATTATGTATGTTACTTATTTGTTAAAATGAATAAAACTTAATTTTTTTTTGGCAAAATTGATTGTTTATTAATGTTTATCAACCTTCTTAATAAAATGTTGCTTTTTAAAATTTCAATTATTTTTAAGTTTTTTATTTTAAAATTAAGAAAAAATATTTTTTTTATTGTACTTGAAGTTTTTCTGTTAAGTAACTTGAATACCTTATTTTATAATTTTCTTCACCATGTTATAGTGTGTATGTAGGTAAATGTGAATGTGCGTGTGAGTGCGTTTGAGTATGCATGTATACATGTGTGCACACGCATATGCATTTGCGTGCATATGTTTATGCACTTATTTATTAAAAATATTTTATATACCTGCATTTAATTTTTGAAATATATGTATATTTTGTACTTAAATTATTAATATTATAATCCCTACAGCGAGCACAAGAGGTTTGTTTTTTTTTTGGTGTGGTATTTCAGTTCGTTTTCTTGTTTCTGTACTTTTGCTTTGTTATGTATTTCTTTTTGTTTACATGTTGTAACTTTTTTATAATATTAAATAAAAAATAAAAAATAATAATAATCTCGTGTTAGTGTCGCGGTCTAACAGATAAGAAATTTGACTTCGAACCTCGCTTCCTACAATTTTCTAGCAAAGAGCATACACTCGTGGTGTCAGAAGAATTTGGTGAATATGTATTTGAACACAGTTTTTTTTGTCACTCTCGCAGATGCCTCTTTGATATTGTGTGAAAAAGACAACTGCACATCGAGCTTATTATGCCTGACTTAAATCGACTAAATCGAGGTTCCGTGTTTTGTTTTTCGCACCTCGAAACTGTACCAAATTGCTTTTTTAAAAAAAAAAATACCTGAATCAAATTTTCGGAGGAAGAAAATACGGGAATACGTTTGTATGAAGAAAGGTCACACCGCGTTTCCTCTTGAGATACATAAATAAATCATGAGTGTCCGTTTAAAAGTAACCATTTGTTTTTTTTTTTGGTTTGACTACTATGCGAGAGTTAGATTCCTGACATGGTTGATATGAAATATTTATTTCAAAGGTAGTTTTCACACCAAGATATTTCATAGTCACTCTGGACTCGTACCCGAGGCGTAAGACTGATCATCTTATCTTCATGTAATAAAAATTATCAAGATACACTGCTATTGGTGTACCAATGCAGTGCCCTATGCACCATTAGGTGCGAAAAGGGAATGATGATGATGTTTAAAAGTGACTATTGTCATTTTTTTTTCTATTTGATTTACATCTTACCTATTTTTGAAATCAAAATGCATTAAAAATTACTGTTTTTCCATGGAGATCAACTTTTGGAGAATTTTGAAATAAGCAATTTCTAGGATTTTAATAAAATAAAATAAAATAAAAAAACATTTAAACGAAATAGAAAAAGGAATATAAACTGTAATATGTCAAAAGTCATTTTCGATCAAACGCTTCACGTGTTCCCAATTTTCTGATATTTTAGTAAATATAGGTATTATAAAATAGTTTGATATATATATAAGAAAGCAAATAAATAATATTAATATTTTTGAAAATACGTATAAACTGTTTTGTTTGCAAAAATCTGTACTGTTATAAAATTGTACAAATAAATTCCGCACGTGTAAACTTTTCAAATGCGAAATTAATTCTTGACAAAGCTTTATATTTAATTAATTAATGACTCTTAATTTTTGTTTCAGCGTTTATGAAATCTTGAAAACAGTTCCAGCGCCCTATGCTGCCTGAGTCACTTAATTTTATCACGTTCACCTTAAAATCCCAGATTATAAATCTCATTTGAAATTACACGCGGGTGGCGCGTTAGAGGGCGGCTGAGGCCGGGAAAGAGGGGGTGTTTTGAGATAAACCTTGTCGCTATTGTGCTCACCAAACCTTTTTATTATGGAAAGTTAAGCTCAACAGTTCGTGCAGATTTACCCCCGTGAAATATGTATGGCCTGCGTTACGTACAAGGAAAATCGCCATTACTTCTTGTTCCACTAAAAATGCCATATTCTAAAAATAAAACGAACGTTTCCTTTACGCTTACATGATTCGTGAAATTATTTTTTTTTCAAAAACACCTAATTAAAAAGGCGGCATAATAGGGAAATATCACATACTGCGAATACCGATAAAATCACGTAAAATAGATATTGATAATTCATTATATTTTCCAAATCAAAATTAATATTTGGATAAATGTTTTCATTGATAATTTTGAAAATAAAACTGTTAAAAAATATGTCTTCACAAATACACAATTGTGACGTCAAGATATTTGCTGGTTCGTGCTTTGTGGCGATGTTTTATTTAAATTTAAACGGTCACAAACAAAGTTAAAATTTAACCAAATCGTGACGTATTAGAGACGTGGCTAATGCAATGAACCGTTTTCAAGGGAATTAGAAATTGTTAAATATTAAAAAATATGCTACTTAAAAGTACAATTTTTTTAGTTTGACTCGACAGTATTTCAAAATCGTGATATTTCCCTATAATGGTAAGACATTAATTGTAATGCAAAAAATTACTGTATTTACTATTTTTTATAAAGGTTATTTTTTCAGACACAGATGCTTACTCTTAACTCTGATTTAAAATCAAAATCAAAAGTAACTGAAAAAATACCAAATTTCTTTTAGAAGTTCGGAATCTTATTTATTCTAAATATTTAAGAGTTGTAACGGATTTTTTTGATTTTTTATGAACGAAATTTTGATAAAATACATAACTTATTTACAGATTCGATTCTTTGTTATGTATGGATAGCATAAAAAAACAAAATGTACGTAAGATGAGCGTGGAGGCTGTGTGGATAAAGAGTAAAGAAGTGTATGTGCTTTCATAAATCTGGCTGAAGATATATGAGGGCGCAATTTCCTGTATCCGGCCATTAACGCCCGAGCTTTTATAAGCTTAAGCCCTGGTTAAAGATTGGCGGAGGGGAGGGGGTCGATTTATATTCTATGTGTTTCGAAAGTTATTCGCGACCTCCCTCGCTAAGGGAGGAAAGCGTGAAATCAAGATGGAGCATGTATGTTATAGTGCAGGTTCAATTATAGATATGGGTGAATTGTGAGCCTCTTATGAAAATTTATCGGGCCTTTAGATTATTTATTGTTATACATTAGTTAGCAAAATATCTGTTTAATGTTTATAGATTTTAGAAAAGATAAATGCTGGTTTGAATTATACAAACCACTTGTTTTAATTTATTTAACGCTATTAAAAAAAAACAATAAATACATGCAAAATATATGGCATTATAATGAGTGTTAACATAAGTTGCGTCCGTTTTTTACAAATCAAAAAATGAGCACAAAAAGGCAAAACGGGAAGAATTATACGTCATTCGAAAGAAAAAATTCTGTTCTGCAGGATATTGTATTAGTTTTTACGTTTCGTGTATTATTTTATTTGATGACAAGTCTTTAAAATGGATTGGCAAGTATACTAAAGTGAGCCTTTTCGACACCTCCTTGTGTTTGCGTACAATTGAAGGAATAGCCAAAGCTACTCGTGATATTTAAGCAATGTTCGTTGAAGCTGCTAATTATTCACAAATTTTTTTGTTGTGTCCTCTTGCTCTCTTCATTTGGGAAAAATCCGTTGGACATCAACAAATTAGTTTTTAATTCGCAAATATCGCGAGGTTTTGGCAGTTTAATTTCCTCGATTAAACGCGAACAGATGGAAGAGTCAAAAATACTCGTTTGTAATCGAATGAAAGTATGTATGTAACGTAAAAGCAAACACAGTGTCTTAAAGAGCAGAAAATGTTCTCTCGAATGACGTATAACCTTAACCATTTTGTATTGATTTTGGTGCTAATTTTTAAATTTGGAAAAAAACGGACTTAACTTCTGTTAACACCTAATATATTATTGAGTACATATTAGTATTGAAGTTAGATTGAAACAAATGCTTTTCAATTTGAAATATTTATATTAGATACTAATTTACATTTTCGATATTTTTTTAAATTTCAGATAAAAAATATATTTTTTAAGTTTGTTAGTGAAAGTTCTTGATGCAAGTTCATTGTAATTTATTATATAAATAAAAAACGAGAGATATGCCCAATTTGTGGATTGAAGTATCACTCGTCTTTTATTTATATAATAAATTAAAATATATATATTTTTGAATTTGTATTATTTAACCTCTCTTGGACAAATAAAATAAGATATTTTTTCAATTTTATTAATATATAAACATTTAGAATACGATTCTTGGTACGGATACAATGTTAACTAAATTCCTACATAAGAATTAACAAATGTATTAATGATTTTATCCTGTATAATATATTTATATTAATAACTCCCAAGGGAATTGAATCCAGTTTGTGTGTACAAAAATTTTAGTAGAATCAAAATATTGTTGAACAATTTCACCTTTTGGCATAATGACATGTCAAACATTTAAAAAAAAAAAAAAATAGGTTTGACAGTTATATTTTTATATGGTTATATTACTTATGAGCTGTCATCGGCTGGTTTCAGAGATCGCTTTATTCACTGTGTAACATTTAACATTTTGCTTATGGAAGATGAAATTTTGAAAAAATCTTCCATCACTTCACGAAAGTCCAAAAAAGAACTGAAGAAATATTGATGCTATAATATAGCAGAAAGAATGGAAAAATTTACAGAGTGCGTAAAGTGGTCACATAAACCAGTTAATGATAGGTCTTTAGCCCAATGCTAAGACTTCAAAATTTTAGACTCAAAAAAAGTTATCCATCTCTATGTGTCAATATTCTCATTATACACCTTAGTGGGTAATATGCAGACATTGTCTACAAACATTTGTACATACTCTTTTAATATTATTTATGTATTTATTTATTAACGGCCGTAGCCAATTCATATAAAATGTATAATATAGTTAACAAATAATAATATATAAGACACATTAATAAATAAATTTTTCATTTATATTATGATGTACACATATGCACGTTTTTTTAATGTTAGTATAAATAAATTTAATTTGAAATATTTATAAACGTCATAACTTCTGGTTCATTAGCTATTGTTCCTATTTCCCATGTAGAACTGAATGGGTATACTGAACCAATGTAGATAGTACCTAAGAATGATTGTTAGTAAATAATGTTTCAGGGGTTTCAAACCAATTATTTTCATTCCCTCTTTAAAAAAAATCACATTTACTTAAATTTATATATTGTTATCTATGAGGTGAAACAGTGTTTTATATAAAGCAAACAAAGTTATATTTCTTACAAGTATATTTCCGCGATTTCTCAAAAGAGCACTCACACACGCTCGAGCTTACACTGTAGTAAAACAAAAGAAAAATGACATCTAACGGAAAAGATAGAAACTAAAGTAAAGAAAAATACAGGAGAAAAAAATAGCCTCATAGCTTAGAGCTTAAGTTGGAGAGAGCTGTGAGCTGAAAGAAAAGTAGATTGAAAACTCGGAGGAAAAATGACCGCTGTCCGTCCTTTGTCCGCCGATGGGGGGGTGGAAGACAGGAGGGAGGGGGTGATTGGAGAGGGTTGGGAGAAAAGGGTCGGAGTCCGTTTATTCTCCATATTCCACATATTTTATTCTCCTTCGTATTATTGATATTTATACTTACTTCCTGCGCAGATCGATATGTGATATAAGGAATGAAAGAACTTCTTTATTATTTTTTGGCATCATGTTTTTAACTTTAATTTTCGTAATTCAAATAAACACAAATTTATTATTTGAACCATATTTCTGTTGATTACATACGTTCTAGCAGCTATGTATGTGATACAGAAAGTAACATGCACGCTACGATCCTAGGAAATACTGATGCTCCGTGTGTGTCTAAGAAACAGAATAAGAAATGAAGAAATAAGATTCCAAACCAGAATCGTAGATGCCATAAATCGTACAGCAAAATAAAATGACAGTTGGCAGGACGCTTCACGAGGCAAAATGATGGCAGGCAAACAAAAGAAGTGCTGGAAGGCCACAAAAAAGATGGGTAGATAACATAGGCTTGATAGCCGGTAAAACATAGATGATAAAAACGAGTGATATGAAAGAATGAAGACATTTGGAAGAGGCTTTTATCCAGCAGAAGAGAGAACTACGCTGTATAAGAATAAATATATTACTCTTCTAAAAAAAAACCGGTTACTACATTAAATTTATGACATGTTAATTTACTAACAATGTTAATTTGTTTTAATTTTTACAAATTCTGAATCATTTTCGTGTTGGATACTGAGAAATATGTTGAGGTAGAGCGGGATTTGAACTTCGGACCCTTGGATCTCGAATCACCCTTCCCATTAATACATAATCTCCGGAAGAAGTAACGTAAGTGCAAATTTTTTCCGGTTGTAAAATTTTAAATATTTGGCGACTTGTTATGAATCCAAATTTTTGGCGATCCATTATTTAGTACTCATAGTTTATTAAGTCTAAGTACTGAAATAAATTTATTTACTTATCAGTACCGTTTTGTTTATTAAATATGTATTAAAGTTTGATGTCAAACACAAAAAAATGAAAATCAATCTACGAATGTTAAAAATAAAAACAGATTGATTCGATATTTGATGCGACGCTAAATTGTGGCGTTATCAATACCATGAAACTTTAAAACTCGATTCGCGAAGGAAAAAAAAATAGTTACGTGACGCTTCAAAATTGAAGAAGTATTAAACAAATAATGACGAATCCCTGTCATCTGTCGTTCAGTGACAAATCTAAACCGACGCCTTCAGTAATTCTTCATGGCATAACTGGACAGACCAGGTGAGATATAAATAGACCTCCGCTTGTCCTGTATTATTCAAGGGCCGAGTATCCGAACCGTATCACTCACGAATATAGTTAACAGTTTCGGCAATGCTTCCATCTGCTTCCGCCTTAATTGGCCAAGCTATATCATCGCGAGTGTCCGTTTAGCCAGAACTCACTCAAATATTTATTAATTCTCCGAATAATATACATAAATCATTGTAGCGCTCTGTTAGAATGCTGTTAAGTGGTTCGTGCGATTTGACATTCGCGTTTATTTAAAATTGGCCGACGCGATAAAAATTTCATTGCTAGTCGACGGATGAAATTCGCGCGTTTTTTCAGGTACTCCATTTCGAATGAAACAAGTCCACAAATGACGTCTACTGAATTATGCAGACACGAGTCAATTTAAATATGGGCAGATGAGTATTTCCAGTGAGAATCGGAAATATCGGAGTGAAACTGCGGTAGAAAAATCTTCTTAATTATTACTGAGACACAGCTGTCGAAGAATCCAATATTCTGACATCGAATTATTCAAATTTCCTTTCCGCCCCGCCGACCGCGGGAGCGGGAGGGGGAAGAACTTTTCCGAATCGACGTTATTTCTTTGATTTTAATTTTTATTCGTGTAGGTAGGCCCTTGCCCCTCGCCCCGCGCATAATTGCCCCTCCGAGGAATTAATTCAGCGGAATTGTACGAAGCACTCGTTACCATGGCTAAGGACAACTTTTTCCTTTATTTCCCCGATGTAATTATTATAGAAAACGCGATCGGGTAATTTTCTTCTTTCAAATTAATTTGGGAGAAGGATGAAAATGAAATGGGATGGCCATAACAGTACTTTTTTAATACCAATTTCGTTTAATGCGCTCTTTGTCTGTCACAATTTATTGGATTCATTTGAACAAGAGGTTTTACTCGGTTATTATTGTTCCAGTGTTGATAATTGATTTCATTGTAGTAAAATATAATATCCATATCAATTTGATAATTATGATTCATAAAAAAATATTTTGTGATTTTGCCGAATTGGGATTATAAAAAAATTCATGATTTTTTATTAATTAAAATTAATCATGAAAAAGTAAACAGTTTTATTTAATATTACAAAACTTAAATAATGTAGACAAGAATACAAAATAAACACTTTTTTTAAAAATTAAAAATTACGAAACAATTAAAATGTTAAAAAAACATTATTTACAAAACTGAGAATCATTTACTTTTTTGTTTTAAGTATTTTAAGACAACTGCACAGGGCCAAAGTCCCGAGACAAATGATCTATTATAATTACAAAGAAAATACCACTTGCCGTAAAAATTATTACATTTTGAGTAATTATATTAACAAGATCATTGCATTTTGTATTAAAATTTTATAAGCATTTACCTCGTTTCAATTTCATAAAAAACAGTTGAAAGTATCTTTAATACGATAACGAAAAGTTAAAATAAGTTTTGAGGTAAAAAAATCATAATGACGCAATAAGTATATAATAAGTAAAAGGAGTTGTTTCTAAAATAATCTCAATACCAGAATCTGAGGAAAAGCAAAAATAATAATAAAAATCCTTTGATATTATCAAATTAAAAATAATTACCCTTTAAATTTTATATTCAATTATGAATTGGAAAACGAAATGTCAAATGAAATTTATCTTTCGATTCTCAGAAAGAAATAACATTTTTATTGAATAAAAATTAGGAGTTTAGAAACAAAAAAGAATAAATACATTAATTATTCTCTCTCATTACGTTCCGAAGAAGAATCAGTAAGGGAGTTCAGAACTGAGTTTTATTGGACTGTTTTTTTTTATTCACAAAGTTCCCCTTCATTTTATTAGCCACTTACTGATTTAATACCAAAAAACTTTTTAAATTTCGATAAAAAAATATCAGGAAGTTTGTTCAATCTGAAATTCAACAGCACGGATAACCTCATTTGGATAATTAAAAATATTTTTACTTGTAATAAATAAATGTAAATGTGATATTTGTATTGATTAGATTTTTTAAGATAAGTCCATGACGGCCTGTTGCACTTCAAAATGAGAAAAATAGGCCATTTGATTTGTATTATTTATTGACTATTCGTAAAGTAACTCCATTGTTATAAATTTATATCTTTTATTTTAATAACTGATCTATTTAGTACACTTATACTGATTTATTTGACCGATTAGCAATTTTACTCTATAACAGGCATTTTCAAACTAGTCAAGGTGCTCGTTAGAGGGTGAAAACGGTAGTTGGTCAATAAAAATGTGAAAGTGTACCAGGCATTTCAATTCATTACTTATATGAAAAAATACTACGAGTGTGAGAAGTAAATAGGTACATTGATTTCACAAAAAAATTTCGATCTGTCAATGGTAACTTTAAATTATAAAAAAATGAATGATAGTAGGATCTTACAGTAATAAATCCTGATAGTTACTTTTATTATTTCCATCAAATTTTGAAAACATTTATGCCTAACGTGTGATATTTATAGCTGGTGCAGTACACCGTATTAATGTATTACTCAGCCCAATTTTTAACTGTTGTTTTATGATCTATAAATAGCTTTAGGTTATAATTTATAAACTTTTAAAGTTATATATATAAACAATAACACTCATTCAATTACTAGTAAGAGTAGTAAGTAATCCATGCTTCCTTAATTGAAATTTAAATGTAACGAACGGAAAAAGACTCTAACTTTATAAATATGTTAGCGTAAAGACAGTATAGTTACGTAGGTTCTCGGTCCATAATTCAGTTACATGAGTCGCTTTAATTTCTCGAGTTAGTTTCTTTGCGGGCAATGCAGTATTTTAAAAAGCCATAAAATCTAGCCGGCCCTAACTTCATTTCCCCGCGGTCTACTTTGGACAAAATCTCAATTATTTCTTTCAAGATTCTTACGCACCACAAAATAATTATTGGCTGGAAAATGAACATGACTCGAGATTTTTCCTACGTTTTGAGTCTTAAGAAAAAAGCTATTATAATTAAGTTACTTTTTTGTTTCTTTTAATTTCCCTGCGGCGTCTTAAATACGGAAGATGTTTACTCAAATTGAAAGGAAGTCCTTTAAGTGGCCGAATAAAATGCGTTCGTCACGGAGCGTTACAAACTACACACAGCATACAATGATCTATTGCTGTACAGCTCACTCAATACTTTAATGGTCTAAGCTACAATAAAGCCTACTTAATTATGTCCATTTACAAAATCAAATAGTGGCCACGTTTATTTTTACAAAACTCTCCTGATTAAACTCTTTCTGTGCAATAATACACAAATTTTATTTATAAATAAATAAAATAAAGTAAAAATACCCATATAAATAAATTACCAAAAATAATTCTTCTAGTATCTACTCAAATAACCTTCTTTTGGCGTGGTGGCTAATATGCTTGCTTCACTCACGGAAGGTTCCGGGTTCGATTACCGCCGAGATCATAAAAAACAAAAGGCATTTTTCTCTAGCCTGGGTGTTTTGTGCCATTCTGTGGTATTTACCAGTCTAATTAGACTTGTAGTCCAAAAATATTCACTTAATATAAAAATTAAGATAAAAATTTACTGGAAAATCTGATCGAATCCTAGGTCACTAAATACTATACAAACGGATTAAAATTTGACTACGTGGCGAACAAATGGTTTGAAAACACTATGATGTACAATAAATACATTTTTGAACCCGCGAATAAATCTTTTAAAAGGTATCACGGTAGAACATATTCCCGCATTTTCTCCCTATATTATGGAATGAGAGGACTAGAGGAATGAGTTATTTACACACTATAGACATTAACCGGGTTTAACATATCAGTACGGTCGCAGTGAGTCACATCTTGCTAGAGGATGTGAATCTATAAAATGCTGCGAACGCCTAGTTGCATTTCACCGGCAACACTACTGACTAGTCCTACTTATTAGCGTCCACGTCGCGAACCGTGGGCAATGGGATCACACTCATAACGGTGTGATCACAGCAGATAACGTGAGAATAAAAACCGAGTTTTTGGCGCCTTGAAACCAAAACCAACCAGCTAAGGAAAGGTAACCCGACAGAAAAATCCACCAGAGAAGGCAACGGGAAACCACTCTGGTCATTTTTTCCTAGAAATGACTACAACGAGTACAACAATAAGCAGTCGTCCTGGCTGGGAAATGTAAAAGTAGCGCAGGACAGATACATATGTTTTCGCTGTAGTGATCGCCAACGTCGAGGGGACCCGGCAAGACACTAGAAGAAGACATTAACTATTGGCGCGTCTCTACGATTATGTTTTTTTTGATAATTTGTATATTATAGGAACTAAAACCAAACAATAACCCCCAAAAGCCTCCATTTTTTATCGGCTGTCTTCGGACTTATGGCATACAAATACGACAGCTATTTTTGAAAAAAAGCAAAAAGGACCGGCACAGAAAATTTAATTTCTTTAAAAAAAAAATGGAAAATAGGTTCTGTTTTGGGGTGCGGAAAACGGGACAGCGAAACGTTGATTTTAATTAGACGTAATCAATCCGACGTGCAGTTGTCTTTTATGCACCGTGGAGACGTTTGCGAGAGAGTGACAGAAAACCAACGTACAAATACGTATTCATCAAAATTTTCTGTTACCGCATATCCTATAATGTATATTTAAAGCAGATTTTTACTATTCTAATGATATAACTATCAATCTATTCAAAACAAGTTTTTATTTATAATTTTCCAGTTTAAAAATGAACACGTACAAAACGGCTCGTAGTTGGCGTCACGTCATTTTGAAGTCATGCGTTATGATCGCCGACTGCGCTTCTAATAAATATTGCGTATAAGTTTGGCACCAAAAAATTATACGTGCTGTTTGTCCCACAGGGCGCGTAACATCTCGTTTTCGGGTAATTCTATATATGCATATTTTAAACCATCGTAGAAAATTTATCCGATGTCGCATGAAAAAAATATTAATATCGTTAAAATTGTATTTTTTTGCTTATTTTAAAAGTTGAATTATGAAAAAACATGAAACTACCCCATTGCAGTTTTTTATAAAAGGAGAAATTGTAGAAGAATTACTATTTACCGCACTTTGCTTTGAAACTGATCGTTTTGTGAATAAAGTACTTTTTACATTATTCGAGTGATTTTCGATGTAGGTTCTTCTGATCAAGTTATTTACGAGTAGCTACTTGCAATGTTAATATTTATTTATAAAATATTGGATATTTTTTCAAAGCGATAAAATTTTTCAGACTCAAGAATCGGCTAACTTCCGTATACAAACCATTCGATTCCTTTTTATATCATTGTTCCGCCGAAGATAGACAACGCCAAAAAAATCTATCTTATTTTACAATATTTGAGTTTGTCCAAATGTTCGTAGACAAAAGACTGGATTTCACCCCCTCGGGAGTCATTAAGATTAACAAATTACAACAGGGATGGAGAATACCTTAAATAAAAGAATATGAAAGTCTAGGCATATACAGGGCGTATGCGCTATCATTGGCTGGTTTAAGTGGCCACTTTACTGTCGTATTGTGAATCTTCCCCTTTAGGGAGGGTTACTTTTCTTTTTTTTCCTTCAATCCGTCGGCGCTTAGAATCTTCTTGGGTTATCCCCGATCACTGGACTACGCAGTTTTTATCAGATCATGGTAAATTTAATCAAAAATTATTTGTTTTAAATATTGTTGACTCCCTTTCGTGCTGCTGCGGAAATCCTAACCGATCTTCTGAACACATCCTGTGGTCTTGTCCCTTTCCCCTTCTCCATGATTACCGAATGGAGCTTCTCGCTACTATCCGTGGCCCCGTTATAGGTCCTGTCGGATAAACATATCTGGTGGCTTCCAAAAAGAATTTCAAGGCTTTTAAAAAGTTTTGTAATCATTTCGGCGAATTGATCATGTCCAACCAATTTAATCCCAGTCAGTGAAGAATTCGCTTCCCTCTTTTCTCAACCCAATGAAGTACATATTATGTACTTTTGGATTACCTTCTTTCAGCACAAAGATGCTAAGGCTATCAGCTTTCAGAGAGCTCCTTCGGGCAGCTTTTCTCGTTTGACAATGAGCAAATTTTCCATATTTGTGGGCTCCGCCAAGGAGACTTATGTCCTCAGATGCGGTGTGCGGTATGTGGTGGGCAAGCTGTAGTATTGTAATAAAACCAACAGGTCCAAGAGGAAGTTTAAAAATTGGAAAATTGTTTTCTGGTGTTGCCTAGTATGTGAAATAATTCAGTCAGATGAATATCTTCGCAACAATAAAGGTTTCAGCTCTTTAACTTCACTAAAATCAACAAATGGAAGAATTTCAGAAATACGGATGTTCAAACATAGGCAAAATGGTGAATGTTACACAGTGTGTAAAGTGGCCACTTAAACCAGCCAATGACTGGTCAGAAGCTCTGTAAATGCCTAGACTTCCGTATTCCCTTATTTAAGGTATTCTCCATCCCTGTTGTAATTTGTTAATCTATCTTATTTTATTACTAACCTAACTTATTAAAACCGGACAGTTTGTAAATATTTTAACTTTTTTCTTTAACAAAACTTTTATTAGGCTCGCAGCTCACATAACCAAAAGAATAACATACCGCTAAGTAAATATTAGTGACTGCTAAACATGTGTAAATAGAGACAGTTCACACGCGGCTACGTGCAATGATTCCGTGTTTTGATTAACTGTATATCCTTGACACGTGGCGTCCGATTGTTACCGCGGGTTTATGCGCCCCAACGCCGGCCGACTGCCGACGTGCGCCCACGCGTGCGTGAGAGGCCTAACACTAACAATTTTTCGCATTTATGTATTTTATTGTGATAAATGTTCGTGATGATTATTCAAAGTTAGATGGCATTATTTTACGTTTTTGTTTTCAACCCCATTTTCGAAGGTAAAAAGTAATAGGTTGGTATAAGGGTCCTAGATTCGGTTCCCAGTTACTACTAGCTAAAATAATGTTGACTTTGACGACGACTGATAAAACAAAAATGGTTCCGGTAGTAATAAGTGATACTAGGTTGGACAGTCAAGAAGTTTATTGAACGGAGTGTAAAAATATAGTTAAATCACTATAAACCCGATTGGAAACTAAAAAATGTTTCCATTGCAATAATTGTAATGATTATTTGTTATAAAAGGTAAACATTTGAATTTTCAGACCATTTCCTAAAATAAATACTTTGTTCTGAAAAAATGAGACCAAATGGTAGTAGAGTGGGATTTGATACTGATCACGGATCCGTCAGTCCACAATACCACCCATAGGCCACTACAACTCAGATCAAGTTCGAGATAAATTGCTAATAAAGAATTTTGTGTGTACAATTTTACTTCATGTTTTAAAAAAATATGTATAATCAATGCTTACATTCATTAATAACAAAATGGAAAAAAAATTGGTTTCGGTATTACAAAATATTAGTTTGAGCTCAATGTAATATTAACATTTTTAAAGATATTATTTTTTGGATCTATATTTTCATGATTGATTTATAAGGTTTATTGCATCTTAAAAATGAGAAGACCTTATATTTGGTTTCTGTTTTTATTGACAATTCTGAAATGCAACTCTATCGTAATAAGTTGTTGAATCATATTTTTAAAGCGGCCTCCGTGGTGTAGTGGTCAAGACGCTTGACTCACGCACGGAAGGTTCCGGGTTCGATTCCCGGTGAGAACACAAAAATTAAAAATGTGATTTTTCTCAAGCCTGGTTGTTCTGTAATGTAATTCACCACTGTAATTGGGCCTCCTGGCCTGTAGTGGTGCAAAAAAAAAAAAAAAACAAAACTACAATATTCGGTACACTTTTTATTATTCATTTGACCAATAATTAATTTAACCCTCTATCGGGCATCTTCAGACTAATTAAGATGCCCATCGGCTTGAGCTCTGGCACTGATACAAATTTGGAAAATAACGAAAACTAAAGCTACTCGTAAAAAGAGATTTATCCAATCCAGTTTGACAATAAAATGCTTTTGCACAATCCAAAATTTTAATTTTTAAAATTGATTTATTCATACAAATACATACATATTACTTATAACTATAATAATAGCGTATCCCAAACTCTATGAGGCACTATATTACATTACATTCAAGTTACAAATAGTTTTTGGATGTATATGTATTTCTGTCATTATATTTGAAAATATTGACAACACGTCAAGTATTATACATACGAGTATATAACTGGGTCACTCGATAAAAAAATTGTAGAACAATAATATTTGTAATGAATTAAACGTTATAATTGCCAGAAAAGATCTTTATTAACTGGGTTACTCGATAAAAAAATGTAGATCAACAATATTTGTATTGAATTAATCGTTGCGATTGCCAGAAAAGAGCTTTATTAATGAATAAAACTTTATAATACCAGCTTTTTTTCCTTTTAGATTAACATACTTTTTACAACAAAAGTAACTGTTTTCATTGCTTTAAAAAAAGTATTTAAAATGAGCAAAGTTAAGCGGCTTCGTGTAAGATACGGTAGGCGCTGGAAATAATGAAAATCTAGACGATTTATCTCTGGAATATAATGTAGCTTTGAAATAATAAGATAAAATTATCTCCGCTTATCTCCGTGGCCCTTTGCCCCGCTCCCGCCACGTCTCTCACTCGTTCCTTCATATAAAGCGAGCATGAAATGAGCGAGCTAAAGTAATATAAAATGAAGACAAAGCAAGAAGGTTATAATTCCATTATTTTAGTCCCGCGAGAATGGAAGATATGTCTGGTGCACTGGCGGACGTGGGTGTTCGGAAAATCTGATTAATAAAAAAATAACTAAAATTTTCACTTTATATTTTAAAAATTATTTCCGCACAAATAAATGAACGGAGTTATTCAGAAAGCAGCTTGTCCACAGTTTTGAAAAAATAAGATTTTGGTGTTATCGGTTGCAGTGAGGTCTATTCTATGTTTTGCCAAAAACTGCCAGGTCGCTTTCGTGCAAAAAACTGTTATAATCACCTTTTGAAAATAGTGTCGATCACAAAAACGGCATTTCTCAATTTGCAGAAAATATCCACATCACTAGAGTAGTTTTACGGTTTAAAAAATCATAAAAACTGGTTAAATACGTAATTAGATTCTTGTTTGTAACATTAAAAAACTAATGTATTCATTGTTAATCATTTGTCAAAAGTCGAAAACATTTCAACTGTTGTGTAGAATTAATTATTCGCCCTTTTCACAAAAGTGCTATTATCTCAGTTTCACTTTTCTATGCCTGGCTGCTTTCTATATAACTACATGGATGGTTGGAAGAAATTGCCATTTGGCAATAAGCCCGCCAATGTACAAATAACATTATGTACAAAAAGTTAAATAAATAAATACATTCAAATGATGAATAAGTAAACTGTACTTCGAATAATCATACTTGAAATCAGATCGGTAAGCGGTGAGCGTGGCGTCAACTGTACAGACCTCGCTCGGTCAAAATCTCAAAAAGGGAAAATGGAAAAAGATGGGGTGGCCAATAGCAAGTATCTACTCACCTGATCCTGGTTTCTCCTTCCTGTGGCTGTTGCACTTCTTCGCGAGTTGGGTTCGCATACTTTGTGTCGATTGATAACGCGGTGGATGGCAAGCATTTAGGTTGTTCAAATTATGGTATGTGGTGCGCAAGCAGGCCTTCGATAACGAGTTTCAAGGCTTGGCGCGAGCGGATGAACAATATCAATACAGCGACGCATGGTTCTAGTATCAGCCGCAGTTGACAAAGGACTGATTTGCGATGGGAGGGAAGTAGGTGGGTTATGAATTTTTTTAATGTGTGACAATTATCTCTAACACAAATGCATTTGCGCAGCCAGCAATAATATTTATGAACATGAAATAATGATGCATTATATATTTTTTTAAATATTCTAATCACAAACTTTCTGGTTATTCTTTAAAATAAGTAGGAAAAAAAAAGTTGTTGTATATTATTTTATTATAATGAAACATTATTCACAATTTTCTAGCATTTTGGCTTGGGTATTTAAGTACATAAATGTTTGGGTAATTTAAATTGTTAAAAAAAATTCGTATGTAATTTAATGGTATTTTTTTCATGATTTTTAAAAGTTTTTTATCTAACTTGTTTAAGATACTAATGAATATCTTCTTGTCTTATATATAATTGTTCTAAAAAATGATTGATTGAGTCCGTCATGTACGGGCCTGTTTCACACGTGTCGTGCCAATCCACTCGGTTCGGTAAATTTTATTTAGCTTCTACTCACGGGTAAATAATTTGCTGAAAGAAATCCTGTGAGATTAGTTGGCCTCATGGTGTACTGTTTCATGTGTTTACCTACCTTTTAATGAATGAAATAATTTTTAAAATAGTAAATAACAAATTTACCCTATTTTATTTCACTGTGCCGTGATGTTAAAGGTTCGACTTAATTGGCGGATAGGAATTTGACCCTATTCTCTGAGTAAATTAGTCTTATTTTCGTCTGATAAAATTTGTCATTTAAAACTCATACGGTATTGCACCGTCTAAACGCTGCATACGAGGGAGAAAGAAGTTGAAAATTTTCGCTTATATTTCAAATGAAATTCATTGAAATGTCAAAAGTCATAACATTGACATGTCAAAATATGTTGAAAAATCACAAAATTTTCCTTACATAGATTATTTTGCTCTGATTTGTAACTGTATACCGTTTAAATGTTAAATTGTAAAATTTCAACCTTTCAATTCAATAACATCAAAAATGTTTCTCGATTTAAAGAATTACGCTAGATACAAAAAGTAATGATTGTCAACTTTGAGGTTATAAAGTATCCAGCTGTCAATTCTGCGCTTTCGAATATTAAGCCATATAAATATTTTAAGGGGTAAGTAGTTACTTTTTTCTGTTTGTATACTTTCATTTTTAAATTTACTTGAATGTGATATTTCCATAAAACATTTTGAATTAGTTGTTCTTTTTTTTATTGACACAAATACTTCTGTTTTGGAAGACCCCTTGGATCTTTGATCTGTGGGACCGCGCACTAGCCGCAGGATCACAACCCGATTCAACGTTATGCATTTCGACAAAAAGGAAATATCCTCAATAATGTTAACAATAATATGCTGACAGATGACGAATCACGGGTTCATTCCAGCGCTTTACCACGTTGAACCAAGGTATAAGCGTTTAATAAGTAACTATGGTTTCTGTCACTGCTTTATACCGAGTATAACTTTATGCAAGGTTTTTAGCATTTTTACTAAACCATTTTTATTCTACCACCTATGCCCAAGCATGATTTGATAATTGGTTTATAAATAAGGCCCTACATGTCTTTTATCAGTATTATTATTATGGATACCGTATATAGCGCTATTTTCATAATGTTATCGGGTGCCTTGCAAAGTGATTCATAAAAATGCATTTTTTGTATTATGGATAACTTAAGTAGCGCATCCGAGATCGTAATTAGCCAAAACCTTTGGAACAAATTCATTTAGGCCCGCAGGGCTGATTATATGAGGCCCGATAGGCCGCAAATAATCTATTAATTTATAATAAAAATAATAAATTAATAGATTCTTTGCTGTTCAATGTTAATTGATTACTAACCGAACATTTTATGTCGGTATCGAATATATTATATCTGTAAATTTTGTTTTTGTTTTCAATTATTCTGACTGACAAATTCTTCTTTATCGCATTTAGATTGCTCAGAACAAAACAATGTGATCCTCGAAAAGGGCGATATTTCAAGGTGCTCAAGGTCATAACCAACCGACGCCCAGAGGGCCATTTTCATGAAGCCCGAAGGGCCAAATTCTCTAGAGCATGGAGCAGTCAGCGATAGCCAACTGTTGTTTGCTAGTAATTTATTATTATTTTTCGTACCCAACTCATTATTTAATATAACTGCAGTAAAACTAAGTTTACATTAAGTTAACACCAACTGTCGCCTACGAATGCATCGACTCATAAGCCTTTAAAAATGAAAGGTGCTTCAAATATTTATTATTATGATGAAACTTAAAAAAGCTTAGATATTTTATCATAAAATATCAGAAACAAGAACAAGGATTAAAAATAAGAAGAAAATAGCAAAATAAAAAATTTAATTATTTTTCATTTTATGATGGTTTTGCTTAATTACAAACTACTACAAGAAAAAATATCTAACGAGTAAACGAGTGTTTTAAAATACCTGTTTTTTACAGAAAAAAAAAATGTCAGTACTGCCACTGGAATGGTGGGTTTGGGTAGGGGAGGGGTGAGTGGAGGGGGATGATTTAAATTAAAATGGCGCAGGAGAATGTCACTTTTATGCATCTTAACTAGATAGTAAAATTAAGGGGCAAAGTTTGCCCTGGAGGTGGTAATTAAACATCTACGACTTTGGAGTGTCAACTGCCTTATCTATGTGTTTTATATCTTCCCGGAAGATAAATCAATAATGAGGAGAATGGATATAATAGGTTCACAGAACTTTAAACAATTTGTATTAAATAAGGATACTTTAGTCAAATGTGACGATTTTGTTTTCTGCGTTCACATTATTATATGAATTTATCCATATCCAACGATTTTGTCTAGAAATATTACATTTATTTAAAACATCAAGAAAACGATTTTTTCATATTTTTTATTCTCATTCTTCTTCTTTTAGTGCCCTGTCAGGTATCTCCAACGTTGGCAATCACTCTGGCAAAAGTTTCTCCGTCCTGCGCTGCCCGAAAGATCTGCTCCACAGTCCTTAAGTCAGTCCAGTCTCGTATATTACGCAGCCGGGACATCTGTCTTCTTCCAGTCCTTTGGTGACCCTCATTCTTGCCCTTCATTTAATGAAGCAAATAGTACTTATCTTCACGCATTATGTGCCCCAGATACGAAATTTTACAAACTCTTATGTGGGTTAAGAGTTTTCCGTTCGTTTTTCCTCAACTCAAGACTTTTGCGTTCGTTATCAGGTCCGTTCAAGATATTTTAAGCATTCTGCGATTCAACCACACCTCAAAAGCCTCCTGCTAGTTCATAGTGTTCACTTTCAGAGTCCAAGTTTCTTTAACAATATTTTTATTATTTTCAAGTTAAGATTATCAGTGCAAAAGAGGGATTTCATTTTGTTAAAAACAGCTTTTGCTGACTCAATTCTGCATTTAATTTCTACAACTGAGTCGAGGATCTCTGTTAGAATGCTGCGGAGTAATATAAACTTATCCACCTTTTCAGTGTCACTACTATAGAATTCAGAAGAGTCCAGAAACCACATACGCGCATCAAACAGAAGACGTTTAAAAGGACGTCTAAACTACTCTTAAAGGAGTAGTTTTACGTTTGATCTATTAGTTTCTTTGTAGACGTCGCTCAGTATGCAAGTCCCGATTTGAATTATACTTTGTCGTGTTGTTTCATTTTAAAGTGTAGAAATACTGCTGGGATCTTTAAGAAACAGGATGGGATTACATTTCACGTGTAAGTAGCAAATGCATGTGTAAGTAGCAAATGGATTACTTACAATTTTAAATTATTTTTCCATATGTCAGATAGTCAAAGAAAACAAAAAAGGCATTTTGTTAGTGTTGCCAGGGTAGTCAAATTTTTTACCCTGCTTTGCTCATCTAATGAAAATTAGACCTTTCGGATTAAACAACGCCGGGGTTGGATATTTGACCGACATTATCTTTTACAATTATTTAACATGACATAAAAATATCCGTCTTACGCAAAATAAAATTTGTTTTATTTTTCATGTTCAAATTTCATGAATTAAATTACTTTTATTAAATGACCCTTTACTTATCTAATCTGTTGTGTCATTAAATGTTTCCGAGAGTACAATAAAATTTTAGAGAAATCAACCAATTTCTTTTAAAAATATAATTATCTTACATATTTTGTGTTATGATTATATTTTTCGCGATATGGCAATATTACGCGGTGATTTCACGCATGCGTGCGGTGAAAATGGGGCAAAGTGAGGGGTTATTTGGACACAGTCCGATGTATTCAAATATGATTCTACGCTCCTTCTGGACTATTCTTAATTGGAAAGAAAATGCGGAGTAGTCAAGTCGGCCAAATGTTATCCATTTTTTCTACCAACTCTTAAACTCACTGTCAACTGTTTTGTTACAACAAATACAACAAGAAAATGCAAGGTAGAGTATTTGTTTAATGTATTAGGTGTTAACATAAATTGTGTCTGTTTTTTCCAAATTTAAAAATGAGCAGTAAAAGTTATTCGTCAATGGAAAGAACATTTTCTGTTCTACAAGAATTTGCATTTTCGTTAAACATATTTTTTTATTTGATGACAAGTCTTTAAAATAGAGTGGTAAGTAGACGAAAGTGGGCATTTTCGATACCTCCCTGTGTTCGCGTTTAATTAAAGAATACTCAAAGCTGCTCGTGATATTTGAGCAATTTATGGTGAAGATGCTATGAGTTATTGACTAATTTGTTGTATTTTTTTTGTGCCTTCTCGTTATTTTCATTTGGAAAAAAAAAACAAAACTTGTATTAAGACCAAAAAATTAGTAATAAATGTATTCTCCTTCATTATTTTACAACATATTAGACAATAATGTATTCTTATTCATTATTACCTCTCGGAAATTGAACCCAAGACCTCTTGCATAGTAAGCAAATGCGCTGACCACTACACCACGAAGCCAAGTTATAATAATAAAAATACAAAAATACTTTTAAAATTAAAAAACAGGGCCAATGGTAAAAATTATAAATGAAAGTGGTATATAATTAAACACGTATTTTTATTATTACAAAAATTGTAGCATTAGATATGCACCCAAGAAAGCTGGATTTTAAGATTAATATCGTGAAAATAAAGCTACCCTACCTCAGTTGTTACCTTCTCCCTCTCACCACCCTGTAAGAATGTCGTTCATTTAAATATCACATTTTTCTTGAAGATTAATCCTGAGCTGGCCATAAAAGAAGGATTCGTCCCCACCTCTTATATAAAGCGACATGGCTTAAGAATTTCATCCCCCCATTATGTTTTCATGAAAAAAAAAATCACTTGAAAATAATAAGTTTTACTTGATTATGAAAACAGGAGGGTGACATGATGAGATTTTCATTCTTTTAGTCTTAAGCTACCTGTATTTTTATAGTATCTATTTAAAAATATTTATTTATAATGAAAGCAATATTTAAGTAACTGTACAATTTCGTAGATTAGGGAATATATTTAAATTTATCAGTTTACTCTGCTTTTAATATGTCGAAAAAAGGTTATTCATGTATTCATGTATTCCGACAAATTTATATTTAATTTTATATCACCAATATGTTTCTTATATCTTATTTAAATTAATTTTAGATAAGTTAATAAAATATGACGCAATGTTCTCATTTATTGAAAATAAGAAATTTATTAAAATGCCACGTAGAATAGAAATTGCTTTAGTTAAATCATCCATAAATTCATTTTGTCACTCATAATAATCTGACAATGTTCAAATATTGGCATCACAAATTACAAATGTTTTTTGGTTTGTTACTATGGCGTCGGAGATAACACTTGTTTTTGAATGAAATAAAATTTTACTGTATTGAAAATTCAAATTATACAAACATGTTAATTATGTAATCGAATGTATGTTACATATTTTTTTTAAAACACTTCAAAGTATTTAAAAATAATCGCTTTTAATTAAAGTATGGATGAACTGCAAGCATACAATTTGTCAGCGTCAGCCGGTTCGAATCTCATTTGTTCTATATGATAATACACTAACATTCACATTTTTTATTGAAAATATAATATTTTATTTAATAGATCGTTCATATAAGTTTTTTTCCGTCAACAACACACCATGCAGTTTAATTTTCGTGTCTATTTTTTTAGCATTATAAAATGCTCTAGAAAAATATTTAAAAACAGAATTATCAACTATTTATTTTTTATGAAAAATCGCTATGAGCAATAGATTCATGACATATGTAGAGATTTGTATATTTAAGTTTCCCCTTTTCAGTTAAATTATAAATTTTCAGTTAGGTACCGAAAAATAAATGCGTAATATCGAAGTGAAAAAAACTTTCATACATTCGGAAGGGTATTATTACAGATTATTATCAATGTTTTTTTAGTAGAATCCCCTGCCTTATCACGAGGACATGACACGGGAATAAGGCAGATTATCCTTTCCAAAGAAGATGCATTGCAGCCTAAACAAAACATGACGGCTGCTTAGCAGCGGTGGATCTGAAATGACTGATGGATCAGCTCGTCCATCATTCTACTCCGCTGTATGTAGGCAGTACAAGCTTACTCCAGGAGGTAGAATGAGGGAGGGGGGAATTCGATAAACAGCCCTTATATATTTAGATCAATGAAAAATTAAATAAAATTGAATCGGGTTGTGGTCCTGTGGCTAGTGTCACGGCCTCACGGACCAGATATCCTAGGTTCGAATCCCACTCTACCCCAACTTGATTCCCATTTTTCAATAGTGAGTTATTTACAGTTCTTCAAAAATGGCTTTAAAATCTAAATAATTGGGTAAATATTGAGAAATAAAATATTTCCCTTCTTTAAAAACTTTTTTACTTTAATTCTTTACTAGCTCTATCTCACACACAGCATGCCCTTAATAGTTAGAAAAAAAATACAGCAAATCGCAATACAAATCAACCTGTGGAGTTCATTGTATTATTTATGTTAATAATATTCATAATTTGTTTTGTATATACAAATGATACGATATAATCTGTTCTTGTTTTTTAAGAAAACAATGTTTTTTGCATTTTCTCATTACACACGATAATATTTTTCTGCGTAGCGTCACGTCTTATCACGTTGAAAGTCAATTTACATGCAACGGGCTTGTAACGTGTCTGTTTAATTATACGTCGTTGATTATCATCATCTCTCTATCCGCACCCAGCGGTGAATAGGGTACTACATAGGTACTGCAACTGCGGCATAACTAGGAGAAATTGTTTTTGCTACGCAGGAAGTAATATTTCAGTGTAGAACCATCTTTAAAACCAATTACAATTTTCATTAATTTCATGGTTGGCGAACGTGCTTTCCAAGGCTCTATGAAAATTATACTCAATTTTCTAATCCAGAATTTTCAGCCCAGAGCAAACACAAAAAACCACCCTTAATATGCACCGAGATTGCGTTTTATATTCTTCTTTTAAAAGGGATATGGCAAACCAAAAGTTCTAGAAAATATTCAAAATAAAATAAATATCCATAAAATAAAAATGTCAAAAACAAAATTCGGGAAAGGTTGTGGTCCTGTAGTGAAGGAAAACTTGGAATAAGTTCGATATTCGAACTTGTTTTTTATTATTATAGTGTATTATTAGAGCTTATTGAAAATGTTTCATCAAATTTTAACATTTAGGTAAGTTATAAAAAAGTAAATGTATTTTTTTACAAATTCAATGGAATGCGCGTTTGATAATGTTTGTATGGGGTAATTTGTACATACATTTTTGAAATCAAATTTTCATGTTCAAATGTATCGTATTTATTTATTTATTTATTTTATTTTTCTTTCTGTTGACGCCCATGGGGCTTTTACATTATACATACTATTTAATAAGAAAAAGATACACATTAAACATAATCAACATTTTATCAAATATAAAAATTGAAAAAAAAAATTTTTTAAATTTAAAAATAAAGTTACATAGTTAACATAATACACTATTAAGACATAATAATAAATACATTATATTATATTTATAATATAAGTCATAGTAGGATTAAAATAAAACATAATTTTTTTTAAAATTTTTTTTTACACCGGTAATGAGATTGCAAAAACGGTGCTTCAAGGTGTAAAAAAAGACTCTCTCCCTAATATTGGCTATACCTTTAATCGTGACGTCCATCAGTATAATACGCGACAGAGTCAAAATATTCACGTACCTGGATAACGCACGACAAGGTATGGTCTAAGGCCTAAGGTCTCTGCTGTACCTTGCTTGTAGTGAGTACAACAGGGTACCGGAGTCCTTTAAAACACAAAAAAAATACTAATTAATTTTAAAAACTACTACTTAAGGAGGTAATTGAAAAGTGAAATTTAGTTTTAAGTTCTTCTTTTTCCTCGGATATTTCTTTCTTACTATATGCAAATGTTTGATATTAATTTTTATTATGAATTGTTTTAATTTTTTTTTTGTATTATATACTGGCTTGCTATTTTATCTCAGTTTTATGTACATATTATTACTTGTTACTTTATTATTATTATTACCATACCTTTATGTAAATATTATTTAATCCCAAAATGAGTTTATTGTAACTCCTGGGAGTACAAAAAAAAAAAAAAAAAATTGTATCATTTAATAAAAAAGAATAAACAAGTTATAGGTACAATACTGTTATATTTATTTAATATCTTTATGCGTCCATTATGTTTTGATCACGACAATAAATAACTTTTATAAAATAATCATTTTTCAAATAAATCACCTGTTTTCGTTTTTTACCGAGCCATAAAGATAAAATTATTTAAGGTTCAAAAAACTTGGTCAGTTATATATGTGGTACGATATAACTTTCATAAAAATTAATCAAAGAATGCAATTTGACTCTTTTGATTTCCTCTCTACCTGGTTTTCAATCACAGGAGAGAATAATGGTATAAAAAAGTAATCTTAAAGGGAAAATCCATTTAATTTCTCACTGGAAAGTTTGGTCCGTTGCAGAATGAATGTTATGCGGCAAGTGCAATGTATTTGTAATGAACACGTACACCAAAGCTTGGCAAGTCAGATTCTACCTAGTCTAAGTTTTAACAAGTTTAAGAAACTGTGGACTCTTACATTAGACTTGAACGGTAATTATTTCTCGCTAATGTAAATTGCTAATTACGAACACTAAAATTTACAATGTTGACGAAATTTATTTGTCGCATGAAGAGAAACAAATGATTCGCGGATAAAGTTCATTTTGATGCATAAATCCCGAGAAGAAGAGAGATATTCTCCTTTTCGCGCTGAATTCAGTAGTTTTTTGTTGTGGAACGTTAATATGGGCGAGGTATGTTGGGTTCCCGTTAGTTTGATGTTATTATACCTTCTAAATAACATAAAATGGCGCCGCACCGAACGCGGACGTTGTAACAAAGTGTAGCGCACAATATAATGTAACGAGGGGAAAAATAGCCCCGGAAAAAGTTAACAAGAGGAGATGAAAGCTTTGTTAAAGCGTAAGAATGCGGAGCGGCTTTTATATTACTCATTCCCTTGTTTCATGTTAAGGAAATATTTTTTCATATCTTTACATGTGCATTTCCAAATTAAGTAAAGTAAATAAAATATACCTTTTTCTTTTTCTTTTTGTTTCGAATAAAAGTTCCAGCGTTATTTTGAACATTAATTACTTACAGGTAAACAGGTGAAATTTTGGTGCCAGAAACTATTTTAGAGCTCTTGAAGTATAAATGTTTGAAAATGTTTAAATTTAATAAACATTTCACGATTTTAGATATTTTTATACATTTGTAATGAAAAATAAAACCGTTAGATACGAATAAATATTAGTGATTTTTGGTACAGTTGAATTATTTAGAAGATATGAGATTCAACTTAATCAAGATATCTAGCAACCAATAAACAATATTGATGAAATTATAAGCTAGAAAGAATACGTAGAAGTTGTGTTTAGTATGCCTGATAAATAAATATACCGATGCGATCGGGCAAACTGTCAGCCACGAGAAATGGCGTTCCATTTTTCTTAAGCTTTTTCCTTCCATTTGAATGAATTTCACCGCCAAAATTTTCCTTCCCATTTGTTCCCATCAGACAAGATCTCCGCAATATGTATGAAGCATACACCGCTATAATATATGACTTGGAAATACCCCGGCCATATATTAAACCGACCGACCTACGCCGGACAGAGCGAGCTACAATTTTCCGTTATGCGGTGGCTTCTTTCTCTTTTCGTCTCACCCAAAGCCGCGGCGAGAGAAAAGGATATTGACCATCTCACACTCCGCCCGAAAATGGAAAAGCATAGAACGTGCGGTGTATAATAAGCATTTCATGCATGGACGTACATTAGCGGCATCAACTTTTCCTCCGCCCGCGCCGCCCGAGCCGGGAGCCGGAGCCGGGGCCGGGGCCGGGGCCGGTACGTAAACGGGCTGTACATTATGACTCCGAGGGTCAGCATACCTCCTAGTCCTCGCTCCCGCCGCCGCCGATATAACACATATAATGTCCGTCCCTCTCTCCCTACCAGGAATGTAATAAGAGAAAAAGAAGCCTCGGACATTATTTTATACGCTACACGGGCGATATGGCCGAACGCTCCGCTCCTCGTTACTAGCCATTCGTTCGGAAAATTTTCTAATATAATTTAAAGGAAGACAGTTTAATGAAATGTACTTCACGGGAGAATGCGCCTGCGGGTAGTGACACATAAGAGCATTTGTTAATATTAATGAGGTCGATCTCGATATAAATTCGGAGAATGTAGTGTTACATTTGCGCGTTTCAATAGCTTTCCCAGGTTGTTTACGAAGCGACACACGAGTCGGGCGCGCACGTATACAATGCAAGAGCCATAAAACCGAACAATAAAAACCCAAAACAGCGATAAATTTAACCAATAGAAACCTTCTCCCTTGCCTTATCAATTCCTGCCACATTCGAGTGGAATTTATACAATATGACGCTGCCTTTTTACAACTTCTTAATATTCAAGAGCCATTTTCTATCGCAAATGGGCGCGTCGTGGGAGGGCCAACCCCTTATATAAGGAATTTATGCTTCCAATTATTTATAGCTGTATTGATATTATTTATCCGCAAGTGACCTATTTTTTATTGCTGAATTTCCGTTGTTCTTCTTTAAATACAAATTGAATCGATCTTGATACTTATCAGTGATCTGTCTGAACATGGAACTCTTAGTAAAAATTAGCCCAAGAATAATGTACGGCAGACAATCTAGTCTAGAGTACAGATTGTGAGTGGTTGTGTCCGTATCGGGCGGTTGTTATTGGACAACGTGGCCCGCGCGTGGGAGGGATCGAGATGGGCTGATGACCAAGACAGCGAGGGCGAGCGAGACGAGAAGGCAATATCGTCTTTGTGATTGACCCCGCATTAATTATTAGTGTCGATACAGTTAGTGGCAAGAGGAAATGGACGTTAATAACTAACAAAACTTTTCTTTCTCAGTGGAGCGTAGTCCTTTAGTGCAGCGCTTTTGTCTTTGTTATTTACAAAGATTCATGAAAAATTCACTCGTACGGACTAGTTCTCGCTCGAATGCTATCTGTAGCTAATCAATGTTTTATTATTATGGGGACAATAAGGGAGGGGGATTCACGCTCTCTCTGTAAAGCTCTCTGTAAATTGTAAATTTATCGGCGGACCACGGCCGTATCTTACCCATTAAAGAAAAGGTTACAGAGCCGTCCGATTTCTCGCGACACTAATTATACCTACATTCGCACCGGACCAGCGACGCCGACCGTGGCGTGGCGGCGCGAGGCCAGGGGGACGCAATCTTGGCGCACAAACATTAGTTGTTGCACTCGCGCTGTACTTCTTACTACTTACAAAGTAACTCCCGACTCGGCCGCCTCCTACTTAAACACGAGTTTAATTTACTCGATAGTGTAAATAAAGGCGGACACTCGGACCGCACGACACTTATAACCGAGTTTCTCAAAGCGGTCGCACTCGCCCTGGCCCAAGGCGGGTCGGGTAGGGTTCCGCGCCCCGCGCCCGCGCCTTCCCTGCACGCCCCTGGACTCCGCTCTGATTTAAATTACACTTACAGTTAGTTGGACCGAAGCGATAACATCCACTTTGGGCCACCTTATAACAATCTGTACAATTACCGCATTACTAGTGTATAATTCCTCTCCGCCGTCCGACACTTTCTCTGGGTGGGTGGGTATCTCCAGGCGGAGGCGGCGAGGTGGGAGCCTCTTATTAATCGCAAACGACAAATTTTAACGACAGAAATTAATGAATCTCGTTACTTGGGTTAATCCCTCGGTCGTAAAGTCTCTACTTTGGACCTACTCCTAGTTTTGTCTCCCTCTCTCGCCACTCTTATATATGGAGCTGAGGTATTCTGGTACAGCTGGGCATTTATTTGTGTACGCCATTACAGGTGAAATAACAATTACCCGAATAGATGCGAGTGAAAAAAAAGAAAACGTTTTATATTGGTTACAAAGTTAAATGACGAATCTGAAAAGAATTTTAAGTTATTATATACCATATGCAAATTATGATATCGTGTGGAATAGCAAATATATAGTCATGTTAAAAAATAGCCTTAGACATCTTTTCATTGAACATTTTCGTTTTTTCTTCTTTCCCCTCCTTATCCTCTTTTCAAGCATTCTTGTCCTAATCCCGCCCAATTTACAATAACTTTCTGTTCTTAAAGAAAATAAAAAAAATATTTAAAAAATCTTTGATCACTGAAAAATATTTACGAGTACATGAAAATAACATTTTTGTACGTATAAAATTATATGTATTTATTTAATATGTAATATATTTTCTTTATTAACTTTGTATACTTTGTGGAAATCTGTTATTAGTTCTGAGTTTATATACTATATCTGTTTGTATACTATAAATATGTATGTAGGACTGTTGATTTCCCAAATAAAATAAAATAAAATAAAATAATATTTATCGTTAAAACAACCATTATATTATGTACTACTCATAAAATATGATACTTGTTATATTCACAAAATCTAAAATAAGAATCTCAAAAATGTGTTTAAGTCCTACACTATTCCCGAACCAAATGAATCACATTAATTAATTTATTTCAACGCAAAATATTTATGGCAAATAAGTAAAATTTGACGATGGCATAAAAAAAAAAAAGTGCGCATGAGATCAAATTCTTTCGTTACAATTGTGTGAATTTTGTGGTGTACGGCGTATTATTTGTTTTAGTAAATGAATAAATTATTGGTTTATATTAATTACTGTAATTCTCAATTTCGCGGAAAACAAATTATAAAAGCTATTTAGTGTGCTCATACATAGTCTAGTTGAAGTATCCAGTGTAAGGTATACAGAGACCCTCGCACTACATATATGTGCGGTGGTTGTAAACTAAAGATAATGGCCTGTTGCCCCCTATTAAGGTCCTGTTCCCGGGGTCGGCTCCATATCTCCCGCAGGGGGATGAAATAAGGTAAGGTCCGAATTAATGTAGCGGCATCGACATGTTATTATTTCTAAACTCCGTATAACTGTGCACGACTTTAGGAGAATTCTCTTATTTATGAAGGTGGTCATATACAGATATACACGGCAAAGCGAGGTAGATGGAAGATGTATAGAGAACATTAACGTTCATGTGGGAAGCAACCTCTATTGTAATTGCTATTCGTAAAGATGGAGTTGCGGTTGTTTGAACGTTTCGTCAATGGAGGTACATCGCCTTAATATATGATATCGGAATTTGTTTACTAGATCGGTTCATTCCTGGTTCTTAGTTAGATTTACGTTTGCAGTGGTAAAGGATATACAACGTTTAATGATGTGTATAGTTCAATTAAACTATTTCGAACAAACCAATTTCAGGATTAGAAATATAAGTTGCTGATGCCGTTTTTCCGAATTGATACACAATTGTTTTTGTGCAAACAGCTACTGCGGTTCGGTATTTATTTATTTATTCACACTCTTTATCAAAATACAATTCCATTTTCACTTTGCCCAGCTAACAAGGGTACATACCCCGTTCCAAGCTAGGCAATTACATTTTTATATATTACAATAGTTAACAAATTAATATAGAGCACAGACAAACAACTATACAGGTATACTTTACTAATTAAAATATGTACATATATCACAATAACACATCAATCCATATAATGGGCACAGCAATGTTGTATTAAATGTGGGCAAGATATAAGACATAGAACAACGACCCATTACATTGACAAATTATTTCAAGAGAACTTATAAAACTGTGTTTGATGCTGCAAAAAAGTGTTTTTATTTCAATTTATTTTCGTTTTGAACGTTTATCTGAAATAAATCCAAATATATGGTGACCTTTGCGATATTTTTAATGTTTTTTGAAAAGACAAACTTCTTTTGAATTTATGAAAACGGATAAAAATATATTACAAACTTTCGGACCCGACAGACGTTATCCTGTCCAAACGTTGGCTTGATAATAAATAAATACTTTTCATTGATAAGTAGATACCTAGGTACTTGTGTATGGTTGAAATCCAAATCATAAAATAATTAATTTTCAAATATAGAATTCTTTTTGCAAATGTCAAACTCGGCTCTTTTCACCAACAGGGGTGCATTTTATTCATGAATGCGGTTTTCAAAAATGCATTTAATGTCAGTAAACATTATTTTAATTTTTCCAAAAAGTCCAGTAAAAAGAAATAAATGGGAAAAAAATATTTGGAATGTAGGGAAATGGTCTGATTGAGATCCATAAAAAGTGAATGTTGTTTGTAAACATTCAAAAACAAATATTTTTTAAACACAAAAAAACAACACCCTACCATTTTTTTGTATAATATGGATTCTCGTCGCATGCAACCCTGGTAAGTCGAAGAAAAAAAGATTTGAAAAGATGACATGACACGTACAGAGGAATTATATAAATATAGGTATATAAAGATAAATCCTATTAAAAATATTATTAGAATTTATTAACTTAAAATATTATTAAATATAAGAGTTTTTTATTTTCATTTATTTATACAAATACATACATATTACTATTTTTTTTATATCCCAAACTCAATGAGGCCAAGGGCCCTGTGTTGAATTGGGATACACCACAATGGAAAGCGGAAGCACGTACATAATTAAATAATAGCAAAAAAAATAAATATTATCATTACATAAACATATATATATTTCAAAGAGCATCTGGACAACACGGTTAACAGTATATAAATCTAAACAATATCTTGCAACAGTCTCCTGCAATGGTCTCTTTTCTTGGACAAGATTCCGACTTGCACACTCCTTCTGAAAAAGGCTTTCGTTTTGAAGAACTTAATATTAACACTCTTGGGGCTACAAATGAAAAATTCCTCTGAGCAAACGTTCGTGTTTTTGGAATAAAACAATTCAAATTACAGGAACATCGGCTAGTACGAGCGTTCTACGGGGATCTACTCTTGTAACTGCATGACCAGAAATGTGTCAATTACTCTTTTAAAAAATTCTCTAATGTCCAGTACCTTTATGAATTGAAATAATGTCTCAGATGTAAAAGTGAAGGGAAGTCGCAGCATCACTCTCAGAGTTTATTCTGAAACATCATTTATATTTTTTTCGAAGGTAGGAAGTGTTGTATCATAATTCCTATGAATTTTTTATCGACATCTGTTATTTTATTAATGATTACTTACATATATGTTAAGGCTTAATTTTCGATAAAAATTTACAAAAAAACGTTATAGCTAAGTAATTTTTTTATTGGGAAAACGGTATTTCAATTATGGCGAAACTATTCTCGACAGTTAGTTTGGAACAAACCCTTAATCACCTTATACGATTATTTGATTATACTATTAAAATGAGACCGTATCGAATTATTTAATGACTCACAGAACAGATGTTCTCTGTAGAGTGATATCCGAATACTATTTGACCACTGTCCTTAAATAATTCCCATACAAAGTGGGACATTAATCTGCCGCGGCTGCACAGGACTATGGTCTCTTAGCCCTCGAACGTAGAGTTGAAAGTTCTGCGATATTGAGTACGGATATGGGTTGTTCGAAATTTGAAACATATCCTAAAAGGAGGTTATAAGCGCATTTCAATACGTAAAATCAATTATATGGCCAGCGGGCACACAAGGAATAGAACCCTTTGCAGCCGGACGCGATGGACACATGGGGTTATTTGATTAGTCTGAGTGAGAATGAAGCTCTCCCTCCCCCGTTCTCTGGACCTCCCCCTCTCACCGATACTTCCCTCCTTCTCCCTGCTTCGGATCTAATGGAAAGAGGGTCAGGACTATAACTAATTATCGATCCTGTGCTCAATTATTAGTGAATGTTAAATATGTGGCTGCTGTAAGAAATTGATAGGATTACAAGGAAACATCCGATACACGGTAAAGCACATCTCATACCATTGCGCGTTGATCAGTTTTTCTCGAAGAAATTTCTAAAAAAATTTCTGGTTATATAAACTTAAACTTACCAGAGATAGGTCCGATTTGACCAATTTTAAATGATTGATTATTTGAAAAGTATTTTTATAAATCATTTTTCTTAACTGAATCTTGAAAAATGTTCGTAAAACACGTCACACGTCTACATGTGTTTTCATGATTTAGAGCATATCGCGATGAAATAATAATACTATAAGACCTACAAAAGTCCCAAAAAGACGATATTTAAAACTGAGTCTTATTTGACCAAAAACCACCAAGCACGTATTTTTTAAGCCAGCGGGCTTTAGGAGATAATACCATCATTTTTCTGTAGTCATTTTTTTCAATGACAGCAAATACCTACATCGAATTGTAAACTAAATTTAAATCTAATAATTAAGTTAGTGCTTTTTTATTTGGGAATAATCTTTATTTAAAAATATATATTTTTTTATTCATTTTGGTTTTGACGTGTAAAAATGAACATATCTTACACATTTCATAAACAAGTGTGTTCTTTATTTATGATGAATTTTTTGAGTGTATCGTTAATAAACCTCTATATATTTGTAGAGGTAAACTACAGTTACTCCAAATGTGATGAAATTGTGCCATTACAACGTTGGAACTTGTAACAAGACAGACATAACAAGAATACAAAGACAACAAAATAAAATTCTTAAACTAACATACAACCTACCCTACCTGACCTCTACGACTGAACTGTACAAAAAAACACACCAGTTTCACATAAACTACTTAACTAAAATTGAGACCTTAAAAATTGTGCACAAAATAACACTGGGAAACATACAAGACGACGACATAATATTAGTCAAAAATGCTGACATACATAAATATAACACCAGACAACAAAAACACTATCATATTGAAAAAGCAAAGACAAACACAGGACAGTCAAAAATACTACATAATGGACTTAAACACTACAACGACCCACCTTACTACTTGAAAACTTTTAATAGAGACAAATTTAAAATCAATCTGAAAAAGCACATGATGACTGAACTAACTAGACTAGACGAGACATAAAATGACTAGACAATATTACATTTCTAATGTAACCCTAACGGGTTTTTTAAAATTGTAAATAAATAAAAAAAAAAAAATAAAAAAAAATCCAAATTTTTATTCCCTATTACACAGTGAATAGGATTAACTCTTTATTTTTATTGTAACTTCAGATCAAATTAGAAGTTAAGGACAGTAAGAAAATATATAGCAATCCGTAAAGTTTTAAAAACATGTTATTTTGTAATGTTTATTAATGTTTTAGAAAATACATTTACATGCCTTTCATTGAAAAACAAAATCAAAATCACGAATTGGTCTCTCTTGCAAAGTTGAGTTTTTGGAGATACTGTAAAAAAAGTTGTTTTACTAAATTAAACTTAAAAATCGTCCTCTATAATTGAAAAACTTTGTTTTTTTTTTCGTGTAAAAAATGTTCCTATACAACAACGCCACTTCCTATAAATATTTTTTCTAGATAATTCAATTAAGTGGTATTCAGAAAAAAAACAAACAACGCTGTAAAGACAAAATAACAGTACTTTTGTTGGACTACAGAAGTTTGAGCTAATGTTTATTATGGTTGTAAATAATATAAATACGTCATTCTGAGAAAACAAAAGTAAAGTATTAAAATTTTCAACCAACAAAAACGACAAAATTCACTTTTTTGTTTTCGTCTGAATTTTTTCTCTCAAGGCATTTAAAATTATTTATCTCCTTCGTAATGTTGTTTCTATATGTCTTCAAAACACAAACCAACACAGAAAGAACGCATGTAATACATACATTTCGCCCTTCGCTTCCTTAGGGGTGAGTTTTGGAAGTGCTCGGGATGCGTGAGAACTCAAACACCTGTCACTGACCAGTAGTAGTCACATGTTACAGAAATTCATAGAATATTTACACGAGTTTAGGAAACGTTATTGCTCGCCAGCACTTACAAACAGAATCTTGAGATATACACGTACACATTTAAAATATTTCATTACTTACACAGATGCTTTCGAGGCTTCTGACAATTTTAACGAAAATGGGCAACGTTTACTTTTCGATTTTTATCAATGTAAAAATGTATAAAGCAGTATTTGTATATTGAACCTGTTTAAAATAATGTGAAAAAATATTTGTTAGCATCGTCACATAATCTGTAAATTGTGTTTTTGAAATGTTTTCTCTGTTAAAATTTTATTTACAGCTCGTTATTTTGTATAATTTTTTCGTATTTTTAAATTTATATTTATAACCAATATTTCGAGTTTGTCCAATTTTTAAAGGCAAAGACTGGATTCAACACCCTAGGGAGTTGTTAATATTAACATATTACAACAGAGATGAAAAACATTTTAGAAAAGGAAATATAGAAGTCAAGGCATATACAGGGCTTATAACATGTCATTCATTCATTTATTCATATAAAGATAACATAACGTGTAAAAAAATAACGTTTCCCCAAGAGCCCTGTGTTGAGATCAAAAGTGGAAGCATGCATATTGTTAAAAAAATACTAAAAATAAAAATTATTACTCAAACATAATTTTTAATAAACATCTGCACAATACGCTCAGTAGTATATAAATCTATGCAATGTCTCGCAGCAGTCTCCTGCAATGGTCTCATCCCTTAGACACAATCCAAACTTATGCAATTCTCTTAAAAATGGTCTTTGTTTTTTTTCCATTGGTTGGTTTTTGTGGATACTTTACACACTGTCTAACATTAACCGTTCTTCCTACATTTAAACACATGTATTCTTTCAATTCTTCCACCTGTTGATGTTTGTGAAGTTGAAAAGCTGAAACTTTTATTGATGCGGGTGAGATTAATCCGATTGAATTTTTTCACTTTCATATTAAGCAACGCCTAAAAATATTTTTCAATTTATAACCCCCTTCATAGACCAGGTGGATTTATAAATAATGTTTTGAGTTTGTTCAAATTTTTGTAGACAAAGACTTGATTCAACCCCCCTAGGGAGCTGTTATTATTGAGATGTTACAGCAGAGATGAAACACATTTTAGAGATGTGAATAAAATTTAGGTATCGAAAGGGTTTATGGCCTGTCATTGGTTAAACCAAAATTTGTTAATTTATATTTACGTTTGTGTTTTTTATGTTTCTATTGAAATATTATTGGTATTGATTTGAATTGTTTAAGCGTCTTCTAATAAAATATAAACACATATAACTAAAAAGGGTCTTGCCTAAACACTAGGAAATTCTTACTATACGGGACCTTAAACAAAAAAACCTCTGTACATTGCTCAAACAAATTATATGAATAAATCATGAATTTTGTCTTATAGAGTAATCGTTTAAAAATAAAAATGTTGAGGTTGGTGTATTTGCCTACTATGATTGAGGTCTTAGGTTCAATTCCCTGGCAGGGCTGATGTGAAATTTTAATTTTTCAGGTGGTCCTGCACTGCAATACTTCATTGTTCCTGTACTTGCACCGAAAGCGTCAGTTTTCCATGAAACAAAAGTGCCCCATGCATTCACTAGGTTGCAAATAGGTTATTTAAAATTGAGATAATTTTAAAAATGCTTTTTATTACATAATATCAAAAATTTGGAATAAAAAAAACAGTGGTTATATTTCACTCAAGTAAAAACGCGGGTGAAACAACGCATTGATAGGAGAACGATAGTTAAACCTTAGAGTATATATATCTATACTCTAAGAGTTAAATCTAATTCCTTAATAATTTAAACTAAAGTAAAACTCAACTTTCGTTTTAAAAGTACTTGTTTGCGATTACATTCCAAAACTAAAAAATGTCAATATAAAAAAATTAAAACTTGTTTTTAAAAAAAAATATTTCTTCGAATAAAAAACAACTTTAAATCTCAAAATTTTAATTATTATTTCTAGTAGTTTCGTCGTTTCTCTTAACTCTTATCGCTTGCATTGTTCAGATAGTAGACGAGCCAAAGTCACTTAACCTACTTTTATCCACCTCGTCTCACACCTTGCAAATATTTTTTAATGGGTCAGAAGGAAACAGTTATTTATAGAATTTATTGAAAAGACATAAATAAATTATGTTGTATACATACAATCTCCAAAACACATGAATTTGATTTTTCCTTGGCCTCCATACTTTCAAATTGCGATACCTTAAAATGATGTTATTTGGGTTAGGGACTTTTTGCCAAACGGCGACAATGTATCCTGATTTATTTATTCATAAAAATGGCATATATATATATTATGTCAAACAAATATACAATGTTTTCATCAGCCATTTTCTTTATATGATTGCAGAATATCTTAATTAATCACCCCTTTAGTTAGTGCTGAGCCTTCCTTTCCGTTAATGCCCACAAGGGTTGATAGTTTGCGAGCGAGATATGGCACCTTGTTCCCTTTGTTGCAGGTAGAGTTGGAGATAGGAGGTTGGCCGGTGGAGATTCGCCAGTGGAGTTAGGAGGTTCGCCATAGTGGAGGCGCGCGGGACGACCACCGTCCATGTAATTCTAATGAGCATTAAGGCCGGCCACTCTGCTCCTGTGTCATAATTGAATGCCATTTGGATGTGTCCGCCTGTATTGACGGCTATTGCGGGGCGAACGTGTGCGCGAAAAGCAGGCACGGAGTGTGAATAAAAACCACAACATTTTATTTTATTAATCAAAAGTGTTTTTAGCGGGTATTAATTATGTATATTATGCATTTGATTCATAAAATTATTAACATACTACAACAAAGATGAAGAACATTTCAGAAAAGGTAATATAGAAGTCTAGGCATCTACAGGGCATATGACCTGTAATTGGCTGGTTTTAGTGGCCACTTAGATGCCCTGTAAGCCCTGTAGATGCCTAGACTTCTATATTACCTTTTATGAAATGTTCTTCATCTCTGTTGTAATATCTTAATGTTATGAGCTCCCCAGGGATTTGAATCCAGTCCTTGTCTACAAAAATTTGGACAAACTCAAAATATTGTCCATAAAATTATTGTTTTCTACCATAAATTGTTTAGATTGGTAGTGTGGAATCGCCTTACTGATACTGCTTTAAAACAAAATTATTATTTCAATTTAGGGGAGCATTTTTAATGAATTGTAAATAACGTATTATTAGAAAATGGAAATCAAGCTGTTACAGAGCAGAGTTACTTCAGGCCTCTGATCCGTAAGTCCACGTCACAGGACCACAACCTCTATATATTTTTGATTTGAGAACATACTTGTCTATAGATTAAATGAAAATATTTAAAAGTTTGATATCAATTATTGTATTTACTCCAAATTACATAATATGTACTGAAACGTGATTATTTTTGTGTTTCAGTTAACATAAATTGTGAGGACAGAGAATTTTGATAAATAGGTATTCAAACAGTGTTTTCCTGTCACTTTCTTGCAGATGCCTCTCCGATACTGTGCAAAAAAGACAACTGCATGTCATAC
The DNA here is from genome assembly GCF_059751315.1 of Micrasema longulum. Taxonomy (NCBI): domain Eukaryota; kingdom Metazoa; phylum Arthropoda; class Insecta; order Trichoptera; family Brachycentridae; genus Micrasema; species Micrasema longulum. The sequence goes on from NW_028278200.1 coordinate 996,022, forward strand.
CTATTGTAAGAAAAGACAAAATCGACGTTTCGTTGTCTTGTTTTATGCACCTCAAAACTCAACCGACTTTGTTACTTTTTTGACAGAGTATCAGAGTAAAATTTGCTGTATCGGTACGTTTTGCGTTTTGAATGAAAATAATAATTCTAACGCAGGAGAGGGTAATAAATTGATCTACTATTTATGTCAAGTCGTACTTTGAGTTTAATGAGGTACGGAGTGAGGGGTAAAATAGAAATAAAACTTATCTAATTACACTAGAACATATTGAAAATATTGTTAAAACGTTTTAATCACTAAATATGTATTAAAGTGGTCCTTAAATTAGGGCAAAAATTAAAAAAAAGTTTTTTGTGGCATTTTGATCTAAACTGTACAAAAATTTTTTGAATTTTTTGAAAATTTAAAACTTAATTTTAGGGGTTGTTACTACAACTTATTATTATTTTTAAAGAAAACAGCTAAGAATAAATTACTAATAAAGGTGTATTGCAAAGAAAATTATTGTGTAATAATTTTCGGTACGTATAAAAAGTATTTTAATATTATATAGAGTTTTTAAGCGATGCGTTTAGTTTTTTTTTATTTAATAGAAAATGTCATACAGTATCATGAATCGATTTAATTTACCCCCTGTTGATAGGGATTTTCATCGCGTAAAATTGAACCCCTGGCCACAAAATAACGTCTGAATTATATTTACAGAAATTATAATGTTGTATAATAAAATAATAATAAAAAAAATATATATATATGTAATAAAATAGCAATAGTATGTAGGATAATGTTCAGACCTAATTAAGTAACCAATAATTTAATATTTTTTTTGTGTGTACCAGTATTATTAAATTTTATATAATTCAAATATCCTGAATATCCTGGTTTTTAATATTAATTATGCATAATTAATATGAATGTTTTCTGAATAAAATAAAAAAATTCCTCAGTTATTTTAAAAGTTCAAAGCTCGGTACAGACCCTTGAAACATTTTTATTAAAACTGAATTTTTTATGTTTTTTTTTTTTTATATTATAGGACATAAAAAGAGCGTGCCCCGGGTAGGTTTTAAACATAAGTTTGTTAAGACTACCTTTATATGTACTCGTATACTAATAAACGATTAATTTCGATTTGGTTCGACCCTGTTGGGGGCACAAGCATCCCCGCGCGCTGATCTACGTGCAAACGTAATCTACATCCACTACGGATCACGTAGATTTCCATTTGTGTGGCCGTATGCATGTAAGTGGTCAGGCCTTTGAGTGCGCTTTGTTATTAACGACGTACTGTAATGGGATGAGGCCGTCTTTGTAACGGAACATGGAGCATGTCGGAATAGATTGATTAACATACTAAATATTCTTCTCTCATGATGGATAGAGCTCAAACAAAGGCTTGGACAATCAATGTATTAACAAATAAAAATCAACTCAAAAATACGAACAATTTTCTATACACAAAACTTATTATTATTTATTTGTTTATACATCAACGGTTTAAAGAACCTTTTTACAAAAAATAATAATTTACAGAAATAATCACATGTTTTACATAGTATAAGATAATATAATAATTAAAACTAAAAAAATTAGTGAAGATATCATACAAAAAAAAAGTAAAAAAGAAACATAATATCTCTAAATAAAATATAACAATAACCATGAGAAAATCTTATGTTCTAAATATAAATATAACACAGTAAAATTGAGAGTAACTTGACAATAATAATTAAAAAAATAATACAACATTAGTATTTTAAAAAAATCTAAGTTTTTTAAACAATAAAAATTAAATAAATAAAAAAAAAAAACATTAATTAACTAAATAAAAAAACCTTTATTTAGTGAAATCATCATCATTAGTTGGTCGAAGAAGTTGCCTTTTAGCAATAAATCCACCAATGTACAATTCAAAATTATGTCTAACAGGTTAAATAAAGAAATAAAAAATCACGTATTCCAGGAAACAAAGTTAAATTTAACAATATATTTAAAAATAAATCCATTATTTTTCTAATAAATAACGAGTGAGAATTCGTTTTAATTCATGAACAGAATTTGTATTGAAAATATCGAATATTTTTTGTTCTAATTCATTTCCATATTTATGTATCCTAGGTGGGTTGCATTTCGAAGTTGGTCCGTGAATTGATGCAAAAAAATAATTTCTTACTTCTAGTGCACCTACCAAGTATTTGAATTTGAATTAGTTCAAGCAGAGCAGGGCTGTCAATTATCGATTTCATTATTTTAAATAAGAATAATAAATCAGTTATAACTCTACGATCATATAATTCAAGTAATCTCATTTAATTTCTAAGGAAATCATAATTTAAGGTATTTTCAATTTATAATATATAAAATGCAAGAATTTATTTTGTACCCTTTCGATAGCATGTGAATGAATTTCACAGAAGGGAGACCAAACCAAAGAGTTGTGTTTAAGTCTACTCCTTACTAATGAGCAGTACAATTGATTCACCGTTAATACATTTTTGAAATTTGATGCTACTCTCAAAATAAAACCAAGCATCTTCATTCCATCATTAGCTATCTGATTGATATGAAAAATGAACTGTAGTTTCTCATTAAGCAAAATACCCAGATCTTTTATTTGAGACGCTCTTATCAAATCGATACAATTTAAAGAATATGTAAATTGAATGGGGTTTTTACATCTACAGAAAGTTATATTTTGACATTTACCTCTATTAACTTGAGATTATTTAAACTACACCACTTGTACAATATATTTATATTTTCTTGAAGAATATAACAATCAGTAACATTTTTTATATTCTTGTATATTTTTAAGTCATCCGCAAAAAGTAAAATATCAACTTCTTCAAAAATGTTTATTGCGTCATTAACAAAAATACTAAATAAAATAGGCCCAATAATTTCATTATTATAATTTTTCATAATAAAATATGTATATTATGACTACTAAAATATATTTTTTATGAAAATTTCTTTATATATAGTATTATAAATATTAGTAGTTTTGTCATGTATTCTTTAATATTTTTTTATTATGTCTTATTTTTTACACTACAACAAGCCAAAATGCAGTAGTGAATTACGGCACAAAAAAACTTCAGGCTTGAGAGAAATTACATTTTTTTTTGTTCTCACCGGAAATCGAACCCAGGGCCTTTTAAAAAAACATGTTTGATGTATATAAGAAATATAAGGTCTAGTCATGTTATGAGTCGTCTGATTAGAGGAGTCATCATGTACTTACTCAGGGTGATATTAAATTCGTCTCCAGTGTAATTTTTCAAGTGGTAAGGTTAGTCATTGTATGAAGGGCATAAGTCGATTTATTTTTTACTGTCCTAAAATTGTCTTTGCCTTTCTTATGTGGTAGTGTTGTTGCTGTCTGGTATTATATTTGCGTATGTCATCATTTTTGGTTAATGTTATGTCATCGTCTCATATGTTTCCAAGTGAAATTTTTTGTATAATTTTTATCTTCTCAATTTTTGTCTAGTATTTTATGTCAAACTTACTAATTGACACATCGTTTTACTAAAAACATATTGATAATTTTATCAAATATTGTTATGCAATGATTTGAAAAAGCTTATTATTTTGTTAATGAATATTTATTAAAATAGCGTTTTAAATACAATAATGTCATAGTTTCCTTAAAAGGCACTCAAAACTTAAGACTGTTCATCTTACCAAGACAGAAATTTTGAACCAAAAATTTAAAAAATGAACAAACTCAAATCTACAACGGCTCCATTTGTTGATATTTTCAAACAACCCAAGGGTACAAGGATAGGCATTATTTGAAAAAAATAATAAAATGATAAATGTCTTCTATATGTTATGTATATTTTCTAGTTTACAATTTTGCTGTTCATTTCGACACAATTATTTATTTGATTATTTTATTTTTTCATCGCATCTCATTCCTTTGAATATGTTAATTAATTAAATGTATTTTACTTTCCCATAGACCAATGTAGTCCGTTTTAAAGAGGGATATTCCTCTTGTGTGGTGGAATCCCACCTGTTCTTCCATCTTTTGGGAGGTCTTCCACGAGGGACGAGTCCCGCGAGGCTGATTATGAGGTGCATAATAAGGGAGTCTGGTGGTATCCATTCTTGAATATGATCGTACCGTCCATTCTTCGCTGCATACTCTATCTTACGATGTCCTCAGCTTTACACGTCTATTTTATTCTGGTGTTAATTACATGATCTCTCTGCCTACTATTATTCTAATCGTTAACTGATTTTTATGTATATTTTATTGAATCAGTATTTTTTCATAGTTTATTGTAATTATGCGTCAGCTAAAATTTATTTTATTTTATTTATTTATTTAATCTAATATAAAAAATACAAAACAAATACATAGTTAACAAAAATGTCTATACAATAGGTAGGTACATTCAATATATATATATTTTTTATGGATATAGCCACTCCACTGGCCCACAGGCACGTTCCGGAGTGTTAGTGTATTTTTTATTTATACATAATTGTACATAATTTCACATCAATTGTGTAAAAATTTAAAAGAAAAAAAAAAATTAAAACATATCTACATCAATAAAACGAAAAAGGATTTTCAAGAAACTACAATTACATTCTTATATATGAAACATATTCCTCAGCTTCCTGTCTAGTCTTTTTAGCAATCCATTTATGTACTCTAGCTTTGAAAATATTGTTTTTCATTTTGTTCGCCAATATGTCCTTGCTTAAAAAGTTGTATGGCTTAGGGGCCAGAAACGTATAATGCCTTTGTCCGTAATTTGTTTTTTTTCTTTGGGAGCAGAAGTATTGTCTTTTGTCTTTGCCTAGTGTCGTAAATTTGTTGTCCGTCATTATGTCTGTCAGGGTTTTGATGGAAATGTCTTAAAATTGTCTTTATGTATATTTGTCTTATGTCTAGTACTGGAAATTCTGTAAATATTTTACTATTTTCTCTCCGTTACTCGTGTTCTGATGTTATGCTGAGTAATTAAGAAAACACGAAATATGTTGTGTCCAAACTAATATTAGACTCGTGTGTGCTAATTATTATATTGAAAGTTTTTTGTTTATAATGTGTTAGAAATTATTCTAATTATTTATGATTGTGCTGTATAAGTAAGAGTATTTTAGAACTCTTGTGGCTCATATGTTACATATTGTATTATAAATGTTATTTATTAATAAAAAAGGGTATTTTATTTAATAAAACATCAAAGCATATATCATCGGTAATTTTCTTTTTATCTCGACAAATAATGTAATTATGTAAAATACATGTAATGTATAATCACTCTGGAAATTGTAGTAAGACTTTTTTAAATATAGCATGATAATATTATTTTTTATATTCTGTATGCATTTCATAAAACACTTGTTGATATTTTCCTCAAATAAATCAGATAAAAAAAAAATGTTGAATGATTTGTTGGTAAGTGTAAAAATTAATTGAATCCCGACAAGTGGCATTCTAATATTACAAAGAACAAAGAAGATAATGCAAGCAGTGACCCACGTCACTAAGCAGTGCAGGGCCAGGGTACAGACAGTCCACAGTATACAGTACACTGGCACTGTTACCACCCCCGGTTAGTACCGGTATACTATTAATCACTTCCCGTGTCATAATACCAACCAATCTCAACCCCTATCTGAAAGAGACGATTCACGCAAAAAAGGGCGCACTAGGGTTGATATAAATTTGTTCAATTTGTGGACGCTTTCTCTTAGTTCACGATAATGATGGGAAAAATGACTTTAAAATAAATTGTGTATTTAATTATGTCAAACCAATTTTAATGTTAGAAACCACGTAAAAGTGATAAAAAAGTTTTTAACTTAAAATTTTGTGTAAACACTGAAACGTTATGTGTTTTTTTTTCGTATGGTAAATAATAAATATTTTTGAGAAGACATTAAAAAAATATATATTGCATAGACTTCGAATATTTTTTATTGATGATTCATATCACAAAAGAAAATTAAAATTAAATGGTTCGTATTTTTTATTAATAAACTAAAAAAATGTAGAATAATTATTTAACAGTATCACACTAACTATCAATCTGTATTTTCCTGAACAATTTAAACGTTCTACCATTCAGCGTGGAAAATTTCTTAAAGTGATATGAAATATTTAAATGTTTTCAATTAAACATCAAGTGATCATTCAGTCACCTGTAACCGGCTGGATAAATAATCACTTTACACATTGTTTACTATTCTGCCTGAAGGAGTTTACATGCACGAACGAAATTATTTTATAAATGTCTAGTTTGAATATATGTTAAAATTGTTATCAACCCCCTAAGGGAAAAATCTTGAACTTATTAATGATTTTTAAATACTTAAAATATTGTTAATTTGGTGCAGTGTCAGTGTTAGGTTTATATTTTTTGTTATAATTTTTATCAATCAACATAGCACTGTGCGCATAAAATTAAGTATAAAAATTTGTGTAGGTAATAAAAAAACTACACGAGCAATTAGGAAACTGATACTTTATAATGAAATATTTTTTTCTATTTTATTAACTTGAATATCACATTCCTGTAAATTGTAAAATACACTTTATTCCAAGTTTTCGGATGTGATAATCGATACGTAATTTTTTTTTGTGAATAAAATATAAAGTGAAATTTTAATATTTAAGTCGTTAAATATTAAGTGGTTAATTCTATAAAGACAATTATTGAGGATTATTTTAAGTATCAATATTTTTTTATTTTTTTAAATAATAACTTTTCAATGGTGAGACCTCTCTTACGTTAAGTGTTCGCAGGTATTATCTCATCCCTTGGCTGTGACGACCCACTCTCACTATTTTATTTACCATATTCTACTTTATTTATGAAGCGGGCTGTATTATCATACATCGTCCCTAATAAATGGAAGGACTAAGTGCCAGATTGAAGCGGAGGAGGGTCCTAAGTCCTTTGATGGATCTCGCCCGTTCGGGACATTTTTCGGTTTATAACTATCCCCTTATTTGCTTAGGGAAGCAGCGTTGGGTGTAAACGCGCGTTTAATTTTTTCCTTGGTGTCGCAAAACACCCCCGGGCTAGAGCACGGACGGTTGATCAAATTTATTCAGGATTTAAAATATGTGCTTAGATTAAATTCTTTATTATTTTTTCTAACATGCCAATTGATGAACATTACTATCTTCTAAACTGAAATGGTTTCTATACTGTGCTTATTCCCTTGAATTAAGATAATATTTATAACTTAAAATGTTTTCATAATTAATGAAATAATTGTATCGATGGATAATACAGTCCCCCTAATATCGCTTTGTTGGGTTGAGTCAAGGAGATTGGACCGAGGTTTTTGGTTTGATTCTCGAGAAGATTGACACGCATGGTGATTTAATCTGAAATATTGTGCCTAGAACGTCACCTTTTGCCTTTATGCAATAAATGATCAAGATACTCTGTTATCGTTGTGCTAATGTAATGCATTATACACCATCTGGTGCGCATAAGGAAATTATGATGTTGTTATGTTATGAAATCAATAATAAATTTAACATATTTGAAAACTAATATGAATGATTTTATGAGGTATTATTTATGTTTATATGTAGTTGTAGCATACTTTTAAATTTGAGTATATAAATAAATGCATGCAGGTGTGTTTATTGCCCTTGTACAAGTTTCAAAAAAATTCTTCTTAATCATCATCATTATTTCATGTCCGCTCCCTTGTTGGAGCAAAGGGTGTCCATAAAAAGCCTCTAGGCATTTCTGTCGAATACCAGCTTCTGTGCGTCCTCCAATGTCAGGTTTTCGTCCTGCAGTTCTGCAATAAACTGCCGACAAACAGCCAGAAGCGGACCTGATGTCTTGTAAAGTAGCCAAACGAGGCTATCAGGAGGCATCCGCAGTATATGGCCCATCCAACCGTATTGTGTCCACTCGATCCCAGTTATCACTGAGGCTTGGTGCATTTTTTTTCTTATTACTTAATTCCTTACAAAGACAGACCACCACACACTCGACATTCTTCTGAGACACCTATTTTCAACACTAAGTATTTTGCTACTTTAGGCGCCAATCCGTAGATTAAAATAGGTTTTATGCAGGCGTTATATAAGTTGCATTTGGTTTTCGACGAGTAAATATTCGATAATAAATAAAATAAAATTATTAAATAGCTACAATAAGTTTTAATCGAATAATGAAAAAAAAAATCAGCACTTGTGTCCTGTTATGTAATTACGATTGTGCCACCCTAGCGTTGAAAATTAATAAGGAAAATCGTTCATAACCATTGTAGGGGCAACAGTAAATATCCTTGTACCGTGAAATTGGTGAAAGTGATACCCACTCATAGAGCATTCCCCTAAGTAGGGGAATATTCTACCCCGCGCCACCCGCAAAATCATCTCTAATAAATTTGTTACGAAATTATTCACACTTGTGACAATTTGTCTTATTTTTTGTCAATGGAGATAAAATATTTTACAGCGGATGAGCAGTTTAGGCGCCGCGACAGATGGCGTTCTCTGATTTCGGTCTCATTTATGGTCTGTTCAATGCACCCCTGTTGAATGAGTAACCATTAATTTGTATGGACTAAAATGTTTCAGTATCTTGTCTGTATATTTAGCGAAACCGCTGACGCAGATAGTAAACTTTTACTAAATTTTATTTAAAAATTGTGATGTGTGATGTGAGTAACAGAATCCGAATATTTTAATTTAAAAGGGTGCATTTTATGTTTTATGCGTACATATCTTATATGTATTTATAACAGGCACAATAGTTATTATTATACGTCGGTACATTAAAAAGGGCTAATATTTGCACATTAGTTATAACAAGGTCGGCCTCGTGGTCAGTACGTCTGCCTACCATGCAAGAGGTCTCGGATTCGATTTCCAACATGGTTGACACAAAATATTGATTTTAAAGGGTGTTTTCACACTAGAACACTCTGAACCTGAAGGGCAAGACGGACAATCTTACTTTCATGTTAAAAAAATGATCTATGCACCATTAGGTGCGGAAAGGGAATGATGATAGTTGTAACAACAATTAAAATACTTAATTTATTAGTACTATACTACCATCGTAAATATATTAATTGATTTAGATTCATCCCTCCTATGAAATTCTATTAATTCGTTATATCCAAATTACGCAAAACCCTTTATTTTCTAAGTACCTTCCTTACTAAGTAAACCTGTATTGAGGCTTGAATTACAGTTTTTTTTAGTTAAGTCTGATGGGTATTTAACAATATATTTTTTATCATAAATAATATATTTTTGTAGTGTCAATTTATAAATCAAAGGGTTTAAAAAATTTGGCGTAAACGAATTTAATTCTAAGACAATTTCTGTTAGTTTAAATTAGATTTCAAACGTATATATAAGTGTGTCCAAAGAAGTTTTTATTTTATGCTATTTTCAACAAAAAACACATAATATATATTAGGTGTTAACATAACTTGCTACCGTTTTTTTGCAAATAAAGAGACATAACAAAAATATACCACAAATAAGTCTGTAATGTACTCGTATTCTGCTTCATTACAAAATAAAAAAATAGTCAATAATTCATTGCACGTTCACCGTACACTGCGTAAATATCCCGAGTAGCTGTGGCAGCTTTATTACCTTGATTGAGTGCGGACAGAAAAAAAGTGTCGAAAATAGTCACTTTCGTTTACTCGATATACAATTTCGAAGGCTTGTAATCAAATAAAATAAAACATTTAACGTAAAACCAACATAATATCTTTTCTAGAGTAGAAAATTTTCTTTCAAAATGACCTTCAAAATTACAAACTGAAAAATGAGCATTTTGTTTTACATTGAATGCTCATTTTTAAATTTGTAAAAAAATGAACGTAACTTATGTTGACACCCAATAGTTATTAACGGTTTTATGTATACGTCTTTGAAAATAATATATTTACAGTCTGTAAATAAAAACTACTAAAAATATTGTAGGAAAATATGAACGTATTTGCAATAAAATATGAATGTACTATATAGCTTTGTCGTTTGCCCTCTCGCTACACCGTGATGCTTGTACAATATCTAGAATTTTCCACGGCAATATGGCGCTGGGTAAAACATATCTCAGCGCCATCTCCCGCCCGGCTGTTCCTTTCTTTAATGTTTATTTTTCGTCCAATCAGAGTGCAGAAAGAACCCCGATATTACCTCAACTGTCACACATAAAGTGGAAAATATGGACCGCAGATTGCTACCGTCGTTACGAAGGCTCCCCCTGCCTACCCCGGCCGGGTACGTGAGAAGAGATATGTTAGGAAATGGAGAGGTTTATAGCTTTTCTTTCAGTTTTCAGGTGCGAGGGGAAGATTGTGTTATACATTTTTTTGTGCCGCCCCCGCTCCGAAGTATGGAGAGGTTCCTGGCTCACGTTCAAGCTGTATACTACTGAACTGATAGGGGTGTATTTTTAAATTACACTGTTTGCTTCAGATAAAGGTGTTATATGTAGGTACCATAAGTACAGGCATTCTCGTTTCATGTTCGGCTATTATTTTTTATAGTTCTTTTCTTGATTGCATTTTGCCATAAAAATACAATTTAAGAGATCTTAAATATTTTTAAAACAGAAAATAAAAAGCTCAATTTTCGTATAAACAAAAAAAATAAAATATAATCGCTTTTTGGATTTGATTAAAAAATATTATATATACGTCAAACTAATAGCCAAAAACTCCACACGGTCATTTTCGGTCCAACAAAATTGGATCATACTTCAATAAATAAAGCACTATCAAAGAGATATTATATCTATTGATAAATTTGTGCTATATTATAATAATCAATTTGTTTTACGTCGTTTTAAACTTCGAGTTCCAAAAAGGCAATTGAATGCCACTTTTTCAGGGATTTCACTCTACAAAATTTATGGACGAATGTTTAATGTAAATGTCTAAACAGATCGGAAAAACGAAGAAGAAAAATAAATGGTATCTTTTTTCTTAGACCAACAACAACAAAAGAAGTGTGTAAAATAATTGACTATCTTTAAAAAAATATATCACCAGGATATGATATAATCAAACCAACACTCATAAAAAATCTCAAAGATATTTTAAGCCCGGTCATATTAAAATTAACTAACATGCATTTTAAGTTAAAAATAATTAATTTAATAAAACTAGAATCCTTAAAGTTTATTCATAAATAAGCCACTGATGTAATTGTAGGCGAATAATCAAAACTTGAAAAAAACTGTAGTAAATATGAACACAATACAAAAATATCAGAAAAATATTATAAACAACCTTTAAAAATGAGAAAAGGACAATCGAGACTAATAAACCATGGACTGAAATTAAACAATAAACTAGGAGACAAAACTAAACAAAAGACTCAGACAACCTTTATAAAAGATGTTAAAAATATTATTGTTAACAGTAGAATGTGAATTTTAAAAGTAAAAATAATTTGTTAAATGTATGTTACCCGTAAGGGTTTATCAATGAAAAATATGAGTGTGTTTTTGGAGATGTCCATTAAGGTTATTACATAATTAATCGGTTTCTGGTCCCGTGGGTAGTGTCGTGGACTCACCGATCAGAGATCAGAGATCCGAGGTTCGGACCGCACTCTATTAGATTTTAATTTTCTAATGGTCAGTTATTTACAATTCGTTTAAAATGGCCACTGAAATTAAAATACTTGGATAGCGAGAAAATTAAAAAAAAAAAAAAAACTAATTACAGTTAAAAAACATGTCATACTTTCAGAACCAGGTTGAGGTTCTTTGGCTAGCTCCTCGCTCTACCACAACTTGGTTCTTATTTTTTAGTCGACAATTACATAGTTGGAAATGGCCCCCAACATTTAAATATTTGGGTAAATCATAAAAACACAAATGTTTAAATTAAAAAAACAAAGACAATTTGGCCAAAACTTTATCTTGAACTTATATTTGATAGCATAATAAAACAAGAAAAAAAACTTCCGTCAAGACGACTTTTATGATTTGAATTCGCAATAAAAGGCAAATGTACCTTCTTATTTTATATAGCCTATTATAATACGAAATAAACAGTAAAGCCGACTAATTTGGATTATATGATTATGAATGTAAGATGGCGACATGTCGGGTAGTATAAAAATGTCCCCTTGCGGAGTACCCCTCCCTTCCCGCCGGGGCCCCGCGCCAAGCCGCCCGCCGAGCACCGAGGATGTTGCTAGCACCAAGACGGATGAGGTTAGTTATAAATGTCAAGCTTTTCTCCTTCCGATTTCATCTCGGCTTGCCATCCCTCTCCTCTTCCCGCTGACGCATCATCTCGTTTCACTTCTACGGAAAAGTTTTTGCGATTTCATATAAAAGTATAAGGCGGTGATTTATGTTCCGCTGTGAAAGGATATTTTATATCTTTTTTTCCCGCAGGCGACGGGCGGGGCGAGAGAGAGACGGAGGGAAGCCGTGGGCGGGTAGGGGGCGCCGGAATATAAATCGCGATTCATTTCTCATCGTAAGTTTTTGTCGGTCTTATCTGTAAGACTTCACTTTTCATCATCCGAGGGGATTTATGTAATGCCGAGTCATTTTTCCGCCAGAACTTTGGGAAAGCGTTCCATTCCTCTCTATCCCGCGGGCTGCCGCTATCTCGGAGGAGAGCGGCAGTGGGCGCCGCTTGTTTTGTATAAATGAATCGCTTGATTGATGAGTCGAGTGGAATAAATGTAAAGTTAAATTATTCGATAAGTTAGAGGCGGAAGTTAAATGGGAATTATCCGGTTGCCGTCGGTTATACTAAGTTTGTTTTACAAGCGCGGAGAAGTTGAAGAAGGGAAGCTATGATATGCGCGGGCGGGAGATGCAGGAGATCTTTTCTGTATTTTCTTGGTGGAAAAAACATAATTAATTTTTAGATTCCCTTCTTCTATGTCATACTTAATTACTTAAAACACGTTAAAAATGTCTTGCATAATTGTAATACTTGAAATAATTTAATCGTAAGATCGCCAAATATATAACTTCATTTTGTATGCATTTTGATTTTCTTGAAGTATCTCGAATATAATTATATACATTTAGGGATAAACCACGGAAGTCACATTGAATGAAATGTTCAGAAAACAAGATTTAATGATTGTGCGATTCCCAAATAATCATAACTTTTGAACCAAATGAGATACTTTCAACCTATAAAGAGATATAACTTTTAATGTAAAACAATTATTTAACTTTTTAAAAATAAACATATTTAAATAACGTATCAGAGACTTGTTATGTTTTTTGCATTAAAACAAAGTGATCATTTTTATTTCAACATAAACAAGCATTTTTACAACAAAAGTAAACTTGGGTGTTTTATTCACGTATAAAATAATTGCGAAAATTTATTTATTTCATTTAATTTATTTTATAAGCACTTTCTTAATAACATATGAAAATTGTATTAGTTTGGTGATGTGGGAGAGCGGGGTTTGAACCTCGGACCTTTAATTTGTGAGTTCGCGACACTAGCCGCAAGATCACTACCCGGGTTAAGAATAAAATAAAATTTAGGTAGTCCCGTTTCTCGTAGTTCCAATAAAAAAAGTGATTATAAAGGAATTGTCTAAAATAATTTGTACCGGAATGTTCCATAAAATATATTGAAATGTATTGGTTGAAGAACTTGTAGGTATGAAAAGCTACGAACATTTTGTCAATGCGAGATTGACTGTCTATCAATTTGGATTGACATTCAGTAGCCAATAGGTGGCCAGAAATAAGGCACACGATATAACCTACTATGGTTGAATAATCATTAGGCGACCTCACATTTGCATGTACAGAAGCAATATTCATTCACAACCTCAACAATTGTAGACACGTGTCTGGAAATTAATGGATCAAGAGATCGCATTTTATTTTGATTGCAACCATTATTGATTTCATTTTATGATTGTCCAAAGTGTTGGTTTTGAGTGAAGCCAAATATTACCTTTTCTAATTGTTATTTTTATTATTAAACAAAGTTGTATAAAGTAAACATACCCAAATTAACTTTATAATTTAAATGAAATATGTTCTCAAATGGAGACATTAGAAATTTAAAATACTAATGAAAAAAATAAATACGTTATTAACAAATGTTAAAGTGTACCAGCAGAACATTTATGTACTTTAAAGGTGTCTTATATTTTCAAAACATGGCATAGAAATACCATGTGTACACCCAAAACATTATTTCTTAACCAACCAGAACCAAAATCTATAAAAAGGGTTGAAAATAAATTATTTCAATTTTTTAAACGATATTTGAAGGCATAATTTAAGAAAAAAGCAGCTTAATTTGTCTAATTACCAATAATACCAAAAAAAAGTTTTTTTTATTTAAAGCTTATATTTTCATTCCCTATCTTTAAATCACTTACACTTTTACTTAAGTGCTTTGTCTTCATATGATATAATATATAAGATAATATATATCAGATAATAAACCTAGGTGTATTATCAATTTTTAATGGCATAATTTGACGGTCAAAAAATAACTTTATTTTGTATGAATGTTTTTTTTTTTTTTATGAAGTGTTCAGTAAGTTTAATTTTTGATTGCACTATTTTGAAAAGAACGATGTTTTAAAGTAGCTAAATTGATTCCTTATATAAGACTACAGCCTTAACAAGTGTAAAACTAATGACGAAAAGAGCCCTTGTATAGTTTTATCTACATAAGATATTTATATTCTTAAAAGATTTTACACAAATTAATTTTAAAAAGTCAAGTACTCTAGAAAAATTCTTCAGAGAAGAATTTCTGAAGACCAGCATTTTTAGTTTATCAGCTTATTTATTCATTGTGTTTTCTGTTTTAGCCAAATTACAATTTGACGTATTAATAAAATATGAGAGCTAAGCGATTGATCCATTTATACAAATTTTACCATACCATTCAAAGGCAACAATTCAACCAAATCTCTCAGCTAGAAAAAAAATACTAAATAATACTTATTAACTAGATTGAGATCAATATTTTTTAAATAAACACAAATTTTGTATCTGTGACTTCTTAATTTCACACGATTAAACTCCCCTTTCAGCATTGGGTAGCGATAAGTGGAAGGTAGTAAATTGACTACCACATATAAGACTCGTATAAGTCTAACGATGGAGTTGGTGTTGTGTTAAAGTCGATTGGTTATAATACCACAATATAACGTGAGCACCCCCCCATACAACAAGAAGTCACTGAATATTGATATCCATCTGTAATTATTTTAGGGGTGAAATTGCCTGCACGATGTTTCCGCTTTGTTTTACTTTGCAGGATGGCCGTCCAGGACCGGAACTAAAACAATTTATTATTTAATTGTGTTTACAACTAAAACAAATAATAATCGAAAAGTTAAAAATCTAAAGGCTTCCACGTTACATAAAAAATATGTATAAAGTTAATTATTAAATAAATAAAATTTTAACTGTAAGTGATATCCAGTCAAACTTTATTTAAATCAAAACCATATGCTTTAATTACTATATTTGAATTTGTCTAAATGTTCGTTGACAAAAGACTGGATTTCACTCCCCGGGAGTCATTAAGATAAACAAATTACAATAGGTTTTAAGTTTGTTAGTATTTTATTTAATGTGGTCTTAATTTTTGTAAAAAGTAAAACTTGTGGAATGCCGCATAATGGTTAAATTTATAAAGAAAACATAATATAATAAAACATTTAAGTTTGTAAGTGAAAATTCTTGATGGAAGTTCATTGTAATTTATTATATAAATAAAACACGAGTGATACTTTAATCCACAAATTTGGAATATCCAGTGACCGGTTTCATCGCTTTCGCGACATCTTCGAGACTGGTATCTTTGTTAAAAAGTTAAATGTATTTATACAGAACAGAGGTAAGGATACATAATTCAAAGTTATATGTAAGTAAATAATATAAAGTTATTTTTTTCTTAAGGATCATTATCAACAAATTTTCTATGGGTTAACTAATGAATTGATATAATGCTATTTTAATGAGTTTAAGTATTTTATTTTATTTTTGGTGTCTCATCCTTCGTAAGTGTGGTTTTGTAAATAATGATTTCTGAAAAACAAAGGGTAAAAAGTCATTAGTAAAATTATATTACAATGGGTAAAGTAATGGAGAATGCACATGTGTTATCTGTTCATTAAGTAATTCTACGTCGGGTTTATTTTTTAATCTATTGATTTCGAGAATTTCTAATTTGTCAAGTTTACGGCCTTTGGGTGCAATGTGAATTATTTTTACATTATTTTTTAATTCGAAGGAATGTTTGTTTTCTATTAAATGATTGGCAAAATAGGATGAGACACCAAAAATAAAATAAAATAAATTTTGGAGTCCCACAAGGATCTATTTTGGGTCCACTGTTATATATTTTATATATTAATGACTTATCACTGTATAATTTTAAAGGGAAAATTATTATGTATGCCGACGACATTGGACTTTTTTATAAAAATCAAACAGACGTATTAACAAACAATGACATAAACGAAGACCTTACTATATTGACTAAATGGACAAACACAAACTTACTTACACTTAATGAAAAAAAAAGCAATATTATCCATTTTGAATCTAGAAAAAAATGTCACAAAGTAGATGCTTACATAAATAATGAACGACTAACTGAAATTGAACATGTTAAATACTTAGGACTAACAATAGACAGACAATTGACATGGACAATTCATATCAACAATTTAATTAGCAAAGTGGCAACTTTATCGAGTCTATTTTTAAAAAATGAAAAACTTTGTTCCAGTAAAGGAAAAAAAAAAAATGTATGAAGCATATGTTAAAACTAAAATATGTTTTATGCAACTACTATGGGGAACAGGATATCAAAATGACATAAACAGACTACAAAGACAGCAAAATAAAATATTAAAGTTAGTCTATGACCTTCCCTATCTAACAGCAACTAAAGAACTTTTTGAACAAACTAAACAATTAAACGTAACTGAACTCTTTAAACTAGAATCTTTAAAATTTATTCATAAATTAGCCACTGATGTAATTGTAGACGAAGAATTAAAACTTGAAAAAAATTGTAGTAAACATGAACACAATACGAGAATGTCAGAAAAATATTATATACAATCTTTTAAACGAGAAAAGGACAATCGAGACTTATAACCATGGACTGAAATTATACAATGAACTACCAGACAAAACTAAACGAAAGACTCAGGCAACCTTTACAAAAGATGTTAAAAATATTATTATTAACAGTAGAATGTGAATTTTAAAAGTGAAAACATTTTGTTAAATGTATGTAACCCGTAAGGGTTTATCAATAAAATTTAAATAAAAAAAAAATAAAAAAAATAAAACTCATTAAAATAGCATTTATCAATTCATTAGTTAACCCATGGAAAATATGTTGATAATGATCCTTAAGATAAAAATAACTTTATTTAATTTACTTACATATAATTTTGAATTATGTATCCTTACCTCTGTTCTGTATAAATACATTTAACTTTTTAATAAAGATACCAGTCTCGTAAATATCGCGAAAGCGATGAAACCGGTCACTGGATATTCCAAATTTGTGGATTAAAGTATCACTCGTGTTTTATTTATATAATAAATCATAATATAATAACTCCTGAGGCCAATCGACCCACAAAAAGCATCGTTGAAAAAAAAAAATATTAGTATTAGTTGCGAATTAAAAAATAATTGTTTTTGTTTATTTTACGCAGCGGAAAAATCGTTTAATTTCTTTTCTAAATTTTTATTTTTAAATATGTCTAAATTAATATTTGCAGACAGGCTGCATTTCCCCCCTAGTGAGGTATTGTGAATGTTACACAGTATATAAAGTGGCCACTGAAACCAGTCAATGACGGGTCATAAGAACTATAAATGCCTAGACTTCCATATTCCCTTCTCAAAATGTTTTTTTCTTCTTGTTGAAACAAATTTGGCCATTAATTATTTATTACTTTTTGTACAGTTACAAAAGTTTATTAAAAAGTGGTTGTTGTTTTATTTTTTACATTTTACATTTTCTTTTGCACCACAACAGGCCAGGAGGCCTAATTACAGTGGTGAATTACATCACAGAGCACCCAGGCTTGAGAAAAATCACATTTTAATTTTTGTGTTCTCACCGGGAATCGAACCCGGAACCTTCCGTGCGTGAGTCAAGCGTCTTGACCACTACACCACGGAGGCCGCTGTTATATTAATGATATCTGTACCTAAGAGTATAAAACACGGGAGTCCACTATTTGCCGTTTTAATGTTAAAAATGCAGAAATGATCGCAATAAGCTATTTTATAAGATAATAAATAACCAAAGCTCATTTTCGTCGTAAAAATGCTTTATTAAGTTGAAAAAAAAAACCGAAGTCTACTTTGATTTTATGCCAAAACCATCAGTTGTTCCAGGTGCGCTATTTTATAAATGCAATTATTGTTGAAAAAATCACTATATGACATTGATTTTTTTTTATAGGTTAAAATTATCTAATTTTGTTTAAAAGTTATGATGTTTTGGAAATTGCCCAATCACAAAATCTTGTTTCCTGAACATTTCGTTCAAAGTGACTTCCGTAGTTTATCAATTTATTAAAACGAATTGATTTTCATGTTTCAATTACGCCTGTTTGACACCCTCTAGCGGTTTCTTAAATAGCTTGTTCATATTACAAAATTTGTTAATTAAATTACGTATTTACCTGGTGGTGATGTAAAATGTTGATAAGTTAAGTATTATTTTATCCATCTTCATAAAATATCCACTTTGTATAATATAACAAATGATGCAATGTTTTTATGTCACGTTTAAATATATCATATTGAACTAGACAGAAGGGTTTTTATTTTACATCTTGTGTTTTTCATTCGCTGATTTCATCAAAACAAACAATAATAAACAACACAAAAAAGTTTTTCTTTAAAAATCATTTATTGACTCTTTCCAAAATACATGAAAAAAGTATTCTAAAATAAAATAAAAAACTATACAACTAACGAGTTCGAGCCTGAAAATGACAGGTAAACGTTACATCTAGTCCGTAATACACCCACATAATACAACGAGTGGGTTGATCGGTTGATGTGGTTGTGTGCCGTGACAGGAAACGTTTCTGACAACGCTTAATAACGCAAATTGACTACCGTCACGCCATCTATGATTGGCCAGGACCAGTCCACATGTCGGGATCCATCGAGCGTGATCTTGTTTCATAAATAAATCCGCACATTTGCCCACTTACTGTTCCCCGTGTGTTCCCGCTTCTGACATTTAGGTACGCTCGATCGCCGCCAGGTAGCGCTTTACTTCGATCGCGAATGTTATTAGATTATTATTTATTTATACCCATTGCGATGCGCTGGCGTAATGACAGTGATTCGTGAAACACCGCGGATTTAAATTCGTTACTAAATCACGCCACGAAAACAATTAAAATGACAAAATTGCAGGTTGTGATATAAACACGTTTAACGACTCGGTCCGATTCTTGAGACTGCATTTAAACTCCAATCACGGAGCATTTCGCATAAAGGCGTAGTGCTGTTATTAATCAGTCGATAAATTCGGCATTTCAACGATAGTATCGAATTTGCGCGCACGCGGGAGGGCGACAATTTATTCAAATTTCCGACATAAAACAGCGGAGGGAAACAAAGGGGGAGAAGAAAAAATGTTAAAGCGCTTCCATCTTCACGAGAA
>NW_028278202.1:0-26380 GCF_059751315.1 Micrasema longulum
TATATAACTAAAAAGTGCTTAACTGTCACTTAAGTTTTTCTGACTCTCAGCGCCTCATTTGATTTACGGTTTATTCTGCTATCAATAAATAAACTCAAATTTAAAATAAAGATATTGATATTGTATGTTTCTATCTTTGAATTCCTTAAAATGTAAACAATTAAGTTTTTCTAATAGGCCTACAGATGTTTGAAACTAACAGTATTTTTGAGCAGCTAAAAAAAGCATTTAGCTTTGATAAAAAAATACTAAGATATTACACATTAATGTGTAGCCAAAATATTATTACATGTATATGCATAAAATTGTAATACATCACAGTATTTTTATACTTAAAATTATGCTATTTCTTACATGTGGGATTGTATTTGTGCAAGTTTTAAACTTGATGGTGAGCATTTTATCCAAATTATTGTTTATAAAATTTAATCTAATTCAAACTCATTTTGCAAGCTTGCCATTTACAGTTTAAGCCATATTTTTTTTACCATATATATTATGGTAATATTTAGTGATTATAATTTGCACAATTTTCATTACAGTACAATAATTATTTCATCCTAGTTATCGCCCACCCATATAATTATATACTTATTACCTACTTTTCAATATATAGTTTTATTTCATAATTTTATTGTGATAATTGTTTGATTTTATTGTCAAAATAATTTGATTATATCAGATCTAATTACATTTTTGTAACAATGGTTTTAGATTTCAATGATAAAAAATATGCATTATTTGAAATGCTCATCACAAAAAGAGCTTTAAATATAATGGTTTCAATATCGATATTTAAATTAAAAATACAACTTTTCTAGTCATATTGAAAAAGTCATTTATGCATTTATTTATTATTATTTTTATTTTTCCATTTTCATATAGCTTTAAGATATCTATTATCAGTCACCATATTGCACCAGTTTGCATGTGTTGATTTTAAATTTAATTCAAATATATCTTTCAAACATTAGTGTGTAAGAAATCATAGAATTTAACTTTTTCCTTGCCTTTAAAATAAATTATTTATTTTTCATATACCACATAATTTTACTCATATAATGTCTCACAATTTTTATTTTATAGTGTATTTTTAGTTCCAAAATATTTCTACTACGAATAGTTACCATTTTTTTATTTTCCCTTTAAAATAATGTAGATAGGTAATTTACCTCCATTTTGTTTTAATTTAGCTTAGTAAATATTGATTTAAAACTGTTTTTTTTACACTCTACCTCACATTTATTCAAATAATTTTTAAAAGTATGAGTAATAACTCTAAGTATTCTACAATTAATCATTCAATTTATTGTTGTTTTTACTATTTAATTTATAATTTTCTGGTTAACGATTTGCAGTTGATTGAAAGAACACCTTTTTTTACCATGCTAAGAACACTTTTCC
This sequence comes from Micrasema longulum, assembly GCF_059751315.1. Taxonomy (NCBI): domain Eukaryota; kingdom Metazoa; phylum Arthropoda; class Insecta; order Trichoptera; family Brachycentridae; genus Micrasema; species Micrasema longulum. Next base: position 1,405 of record NW_028278202.1, read on the forward strand.
ACATTGAAATTGTTCGTATTTAGGTTAAACCATGTTTTAATCTTTGAAGTAACAACCAAAACAATCCATAATGAAAATCAAAGTTTTGTTACCTTTTAATTTTTCAAACTAATTAAATTTGTATAACTTAAAAATATGTATCTTTGTTTTAAAAGTGTTCTTTTATGACTTATAATTGATGTTTTTTTTTTAAGTCATCACCATTCACAGTAAATTTCCGACAAGGGCGCATTTATATTTGAACTATCATGTAATCATAATAAAAATGAGCACCAATTTTCTTTTGGCAACTACAACATCCACCTCATGTGCAAGAAAAGAAATTAAATCATTTCTTTAAAAACATGATACGCCATGCACTATTTTATGAGCTTGATTAAACATTTATTAAAATATATTCAGCTTTCTCATAATTATCAGATCATTTTACACGTTTTATAGGATACAAGTAAAAAAAATCATTTGACAACTTTTCAAAACCATTACAGTCCTATAAAACGTTATCCATTTCTATTGAATTAATAAAAATATATTTATACAAAAATTAAAACACACTGAACTTCCTCATCATATAACCAGTTGTAATTTAGGACTGGTTGCGGTTCCATAGTAGATTCGCGGGACTACAGATCTGGAAGAGTGAGGATTAAACCCCGCCATAACTTGTTTCTCATTTTCTAATGTAATTTACTACATTAAGAATTTTCCTTATCCCCAAAATGAAAATATTTCAGTAAATAATAAGAATCTCATTTTTGAAATTGTATATATCTAGTAAAAATAAATGAATGTGATATTTTTTTTTTGATTGCTACATGCCACAAAAACCTGAAAGCCTCTATCGAAAAAAAATAATTTCTTAGTTCATTATTTTAAAAACATTGTTTAGTAGGTTGTGAAAATAACTGTGTTATATACATATATAAAATATATATATTTCTTGTGTCTCACTTGATCACAAAATGTGTAAGTATATTTTAATATAATTTTAAAACTACATAGTCTCAAAGAATTATGTATAACAAAAATTTGTATAATGGTTTTTTTATTTGTCAAAAATATTTATTACAAATTTACTTCTCAATCATTTATATTCATCAGAAGATTTTTTTTTTGGCACCATGTCGAATTACTGCTCAAAACACCCAGGCTTGAGAAAAATAAAATTGTGATCTTACTGGGAATCGAACCTGAAACCCTCCATATTATACTGCGTGGGGCGGGGCGCCTATATTTTTATTTCTTTTGAATAAATATTTTTGGCCTAGAAGCAGTAAATGTTATTTTAAGAGAACCGCAATTGAACGTTGCTATGCAGAAAGCAGCCAGTCCAAAATTTTGTAAAAATGAAATATTAATGTTATCGGGTGCAGTAAGGTCAATTCTATGTTCTGCTAAAAACTGTAAAAATCACCTTTTGAAAATGGTGTCTATCTCAAAAATGGTATTTCTCAATTTGCAGAAAAGACCAACAAATCTAGGAAAATCTTACGGCACTTTAAAAATCAATAAAACTGGTCAAATACATAATTGTATTCTTGTTTATTATATGAAAAAACCAATTTATTTATTGTTTGTCATTATTCAAAGACGAAAAACATTTCAACTGTTTTGTAGATTCGATTATTTACCATTTTCACAAAAGTGCTATTATCTCAGTTTCACTTTTCTATGGCTGGCTGCTTTCTGCATAACTATGTTCAATTGTGGGCGATTCATTGAAATAAAAACAAATAATATCAGCTATTTTAATGAAAATTTTGTGTGTCATATATTTATTTTTCTAAATTGTTTTCACAATTATGTAACATAAGATGTACGTCTATGCACTATGAATTCAAGAGGTTGAGGTTCGGTGCACCAGTGCACGCATTCCAAAATAAATATTTTTTTTACCTCAAAGGAATATCTACATGCAATCAAAATCAATCTTATTTACTTTAAGTTATACTAAGTCCTGTTCTTTGCCATTTTTATTGCTTGTTGTGTATAACTCCACATTCATTGTGTTCATCAAAGTATATCTTACAAAATATTAGTTCTTGTGTTGTGAAATCTGCGAGTGTACCTGTATGTGCTGATATTTCTAGGTTTAAGGCTCGATTACAATAATACTTAGATGCACATTTTCATTAATTTTTCATTGCATATTTATGATTGATTTAGAAAATAATAAACTGTTTAATTTATTTTCTTGTTTTATAGAAAACTGTTTAATTATTATATTTTCTTTATTTAAAAAAGTATATGGGTTATTGGTTATATGTTATTTTATTAAATTTGTATTTAATGTAATGATTTTTTTATGTAATTATTTGAAAATATTGCTGGTTGAGCATTGTACCCACTGCTTGGTCATCCTAGAATAAGTATTATTTATTTTATTTTGTATTACGTCATTTATGTGTTGATTAAATATTTTATACTAAATTATTATTTATGCATGTTATTTTTATTATAATTTAAATTAACTTTTAAACTCTCTTCAAATATATTTTTTTATCAATAAAAAAAATATTAACGCTGCGCTGAGTTCCTCAACGCTTACACTTCATATTTACTTTTTATTTAATTCGCTGACGTGTTGTCAAATGAAGACAGAATCATTTTGCGCAATACACTGTGTGCCTGTAAAATGGAAAGAAATATCCACGAATTTCACAAAATTCACATGTATGATGCTTAATTCCGCAACAATAAAAAAAATCACCCCAAAATCTGACTTTAATTTTTTCGTATACTATGTTCATAAGACCCTTTATTTTTTATTGTTATAATAATAATACAATGTGTCCCGGGCTGAAGTGAATGGTCGTTGTCATATGAAAATATACAACCAAAATCTATTTCTTAAAAGTCAATAAAAATAAATAATTTTATTCATAGCTGTTACGCTTTTTTGAGAAACATTTAGATGTAAGTTAATTTCAGTAATTTAAAAAATCCAATTTAATTGTTATTGCATTGTATTAGCTACAAAAAATAACGGATTTTGGAAAAAAAAATAAAAATACGAAACTAAAAATTATTTGTAATTTAAAAAATTAATTAAATGCCTATTTCATTGGAAGAACGTTATTACTACTAATAATCATTCTTCTGAAGACATCACTATACACATCGAGAAACATACAATCAACAGAAGAGTGTTAATCTTCGACTAATGATTATTTTGATAGTTAAAAATGTATATTCAAAACTCTAATTAATTTTGAAAAAAAAACTGTTTATTTTTTACAGCTCCATTATTCGAAAATATTAATTCGACGACTTAATAACATTTTTTTAAATGTGTAAGATAGACCACGATGTTATCATGATTTGGTAGAAGGCATAAAGCAAAAAAAAAGATACACCTATGACTAAACAAGATTTTTTTTAAAGTGTAAGACCTATGACTAAAATGATTCGCTTGTTATTTTCATTAATAACTTATTACTAATAAGAAATAGACCATCTTAACGATTTTGTCGAAAATATTCTATATATTTTCATATGACAACGTCCTGTTTCTCGAGCCTGGGTATATCAAACAAATGCTACGAGCATAGAATTAATGATAGTTCAGAAGGAGCTTAGAATCATATTTGAATACATCGGACTGTGTCCAATAATCCCCCCACTATGCTTAATTTTCGCCGCGCGTATTCGTGATGTCGCCGCGTAATGTTGCTTGATGGAAAAAAAAATAATCATAACACAAATGTAAGAAAAAAACAGCAATCTGCTAATTTCTCTAAAATTTTATTGTGCACGCGGAAACATTGAATGACACAACAGAGTAGATAAGTAAAGGGTCATTTAATAAGAGTAATTGAATGAATGAACTTTGAATATAAAATATAAAACAAATTTATTGTACATAAAACGGATATTTTTATATCATGTTAAATAATATATGATGTTTTTAAGATAATTTATTTCAAATGTCCCCCACGGCGTTGTTTAATCCAAGGTCTAATTTTCATTAGTTCTTTCATTAGATGAGCAAAGTAGGGCAAACAAATTTGCTACCCTGGCAACACTAACGATATTTCCATTTTGTTTCTTCGACAATCTGACAGATGGAAAAATAATTCAATTTTCAAGTAATGCATTGGCTATTTAAACATTCGTTTGCTAATTACTCGTGAAATGTGATACCATCCTGTTTCTTTAAGATCCTAGCCGTATTTCTACACTTTAAAAGGACACAACACGGCATAGTTGAATTCAAATCAGGAGTTGCGTACTGAGCGACGTCTACAAAGAAACTAATGGGTCAAAACATAAACCTACTTATTCATGAGTAGTTTAGTCGCCTTCTGTTTGATGTGCGTATGCAGTTTTTGGACTATTCTTTATTCTATGGATACGAGATCAAAAAATATGCGGAATATTTGAATTATATTTAAATATTCTGTGACTGCGTCTTTTTTCCCCCAGATTGGTAAACATGCATTGACATATGAATATTAGTATGTCAATGTAAACATGTTTATAATAATTATTGATCCGTCAATTTTCGGTCATTTGGTTTTAAAAAAATGGATTTTTGGCAGACAATCTAAGTAAGGCGCGTTTTGGTGTGATCGGCAAATTTATTGGATTATTCCGGAACGAAATTGACGAAGCGCCAGCTCGTGGCTCAAGACTACTTGTTCGTGACTTGTAAAAAATAGATCCCATTGATGCCCAAGCCACCGAATTCACTGGATTTGGCTCACTGCTACTGTTCCCAACGATGTAGAGGAGAGTAGGTACTATGAAAGTACGACGTTCGCGACCATTGATGAGATAAAAACCGGACTGTTGACGGAACTAAAGACCATACCAAAAACTGCGTACTAGTCATGTTTCGAGGATCGGAAGAGAGTAGCTTTCGAGTTTAATACACTCGTCCAGAGTTCTAGTTCTATTTCACGCACATAATAAGATTCTTCATCCGCTTGAATACGAACAAACCATGCATTAGACACTCATAATTAATTATGGAGATACTTCTTATAAGTCTTTCCATTTTCTATTAGATAGGTCCCTTTATTACTTATTCAAAAAAGAAAATACATACGTTTAGTTGAGACAATCTACTCATAAAATACAACTGGTAGAAGGTACTTACATACAGCACACTTGTTCTACGTATTACAACTCCTACAACTGGTAGTACTTGCATACAGCAAGTGTTCTTAACTTCTGAATATTTAAGTAAAGTAACAACCAAACCCGTTAAAAATCGATTTCACATTTCATTCAACTTAAAAGTAAAAACATACGGCCGAGCGAGACAGTAGTATCAGAAATATCTGTCACAACGATTCAAAACATGACCTGGCAATTGTTCCTAGGAAAGGAAAAAAGCTGTTTAAACAATTAATTAGGTCACCGGGGTACCGAGTCCATCTTGTTCCTAATATTTTACTGGTTATTTGATTATTGAGATCTTTTTCCGCATAATTTTTATCAAGCTCAGTTATGTATTGCTTTGTGGACGTGCACGAAACAGATCCCCTAGTATTACGTTATTCATCAATCATCATCAAACACTTAATCGCACCCGATGGTGCATAGAGCATTGCACTGTTGATCCATGTGCAGCGTACTTCGATCGTCTTTTACAGGAAAGCAAGGTGATCAGTCTTACGTTTCAGGTGCCAGTACAGGGAATATTTCGGTGTAAGACCTTTAAAAACAAACATTTCATGTCAACCTTCTCAGGAATCGAACCTGGGACCTCGAGCATGGTAGGCAAACGCGCCAACCACTATACTACGTGGCGGACGTTTTTCGTTAGATTTCGTTTTTCGGGATTTTTACCTGAGAGCAGCCATCGAGTCTAAAACCCTCATCCAGGATTCTGGTTCTACTTCACTAACAAAACTGTATTCTTCATCCACCCAGGCACATACAAACATTGTTACGTTATTAAAATTCAACCCTGGGTCAAGATCGATGGCATGTACTTAAGTCACTTCAGATTCGCAGATGATATAGTGGTCATAAGTAAAGATACGGATGAACTAGGCGAAATGATTATGGAACTACATTAGGCTTCAAAAATAATTGGTTTGGAAATGGATATTCATAAAACAAAGATCATGAGTCCAACAGGACGAGACATTTTCATTAAAAATAATAAAATCGAAGTGGTTGATGAATACATATATCTAGGACAAAAAGTCAAACTTTGTAAAGATAACCAGACAGCTGAGTTACCAAAAAGAATAAGGCTAAGTTGGGCTGGGCTGATTTCGACAAACTAAAATATATTTTTGAAAATAAATAAGTCCCTATATGCTTAAAAAGACAAGTATGAATCGTGCATATTGCCGGTGACAACATACGAACTAGAAACCATGTCTGCAACACAAAAAAGTAGCTAGAAATGAAAATGCACGCAACGATCCATGGAAAGACAGATGCTTGGTGTATGTCTAAGAGACAGAGTAAGAAATGATGAAATAAGGCGCCGAACCAGAGTTGTGGATATCATGGATCGTGCAGCGAAATTGAAATGGCAGTGGGCAGGACACTTGGCGAGACAAAATGATGGCAGGTGAACACCCAGAATAAAAAAGTGGAGACCATGGGCAAACAAAAGAATTGTTGGAAGGTCACAGAAAAGATGGGTCCACAATATTGCCTCTATTGCCGGTAAAACGTGGATGATGAAAGCGGGTGATATCCTATCGAGACGTTTAGAGGCTTTTATCCAGCGGTGGAGAGAATAAGGCTAAAAAAGAAGAAGAAGAAGATGAAATGTAGAATATGGATACATTTTTTTTTCTAAACTTGTTCAATTACAACTTACTGACGAAGATGCTTTAAATTTTCACACAAATGTATACATTTTCGTATATAAATATCGATTTGACTTTATAGACAGCCGAATATAACTCTGTTAACTTCCTATTGTAATTTTCCCCCAGGGCCCCGATGACAATGAAAAGTTAATAGAGTTCAATTATTGATAAGTAAAATCAAATTTTCTGTACGAAAATATGTTCGCCTAGGTATTTGTATGAACTTTTTTAGTATCTTCTTCGGGGAACCGGTTATTGAACATGGTACAAGATATTTTTCATGACATTCAACGGTTTTTAGAGTAAATCCTATTTTATTTTAAAGATAATTGAAGATAATTCTGTTCCCATTGTAATACGGGCCCTGGGCCTCGATTCAGACAGTTTTTTGAAGTAAAGTCGAAATGTATGTTTTTATGAAAATGAGTACATTTGTATGAAAATTTAATGTCTTCGACGGTAAAATTCAACATGTTTGAATAAAAAAAAATTGTATGTTCTGTTTTTTGTACGAAGAATTTAATTTGAATTAATTGTTAAAATGGACGATAACTGTTAACTTTCCATTGTAATACGGGTCCCTGGGCTGAAAAATATTAAGATCGCTGCGGTGCAGTGCCCTAAGCATCATCAGGTGCGGAAAGGAAATAGTGATTATGAAACAAAAATAGTACTAACAAAACAAGTAAAAACAAATTAATTTGATGCATCTTAGTAACTTTCAGATTTTTTTATTTAAGATACGTAACATAGTTTCAGTTTAATTTTTAGATATGATTTTTATAGAATATCTACGAACAGGCCATGCCTTTGAGGGATTTTTTGTTCACTATTTTTGCTGTTAATGTATTTTTCATTGCTATGGAATTATCTTTTATTTTTTTGAATACTCTGTTAACCTCTTACGTATATTGAAAAAAAAAATTCTCCTCTATACCGTGCGAAAATACGTCGAAATTATTTTGCCTTATCAAAAGACAAAACCGGCGTTTCGCTGTCCTGATTTCCGCACCCTAAAACTGAACCGATTTGTTTTTTTTGTTAAAAAATATTGTAATAATGAAATTTTTTATATCGGTATTTTTTCCGTTTCTCAAAATTACGTATCATATTTGTAAACTGTACGTCCGAAGATGGCAGATAAAACTAGGCATTTTTAAAAGTTTTTATAGTCCTAGCTCTCATCTGAAACAATTGATCGAAAAAGCAAAACAATAGAGACACGCCATTTAATATTCATCGGGTGCAAATATCACTGTTCTAGTACTGTTTTATCTAGTGAGAAAATACGGGAATAAGTTTGTACGAAAAAATGTCCGACTGCATTTCCTCTTAAACGTTAATTCCTCGGACTATAAATGTTAGGAATAACCGTTAAGTTTACGTTTGAGTTAACTTTCATTTGCTACTTTTTAGGTGAAAATATTATAAAAGATCATTTCCCCAGTAATGTTTTGTGTCACCATATTATGCATTTGTGTTTATTCTACCGGTAATCTGTACATTTTTATAAGTAAACCAATGAAATAAGATTTTTTTTTTAATTTCCGAAGAATATTTGCATTTTAACAGTTTTATTTGCATAATTAAGCTCGTAATATTGAAATACGGAAAATAATAAAGAATAAATGCGGAAATTAAATATATTTTAGTAATCTCTTTTCTGTTGAACGATCACACGTTGTTTATCCAAGTGGCCCTAGATTTACTCACCCTGGATTCAGAAACAACATTATTTGAATACGCAATGGCTGAGTGACTGTTTTAGTAATCGGAAATGGATGATATGTCACTAGAAATTACGGAAAAGTATACGAAATTAATGTTATGTTATGTAAAATATCCTATGACGCAAAACCACTTACACAGGACATACAAGATGTCTACTCAATAATGTACGTTTTGACTGATTATTCTTACCAAAATATGTTAAAAAAATAACTATGAATGATGCGTGGGACACATTCTTTACAAATCTCAAAAGTCACGTGGTCTTATGCATGCTCTGTAATTACCCCTAGTTTCCAAACCGAACGGCTAGATTCTGCAACATGAACATGCATACAACGCCATAGGTTTGAACACTGACAATAATGTCTGAATCAATTTGGCCTTCAAAATCGAATTATTTCTCTTCCGTATTTTAAATAAAAGGTTTTTAAGAAAAAAAGTGGCCACCTCAGAACGATTAAAATTTGTAACTAATAGTAATTAAATCAAAAATTGCCCGGTGGATCAAAACTTCTTGAGCCCTTGGTACATGTCGATGTACCTACCTCAAAACTTGAACATGAAGGGTCAGTAGTGTATCTTCGTAATCGCTCGGGAGAATTTCTGCTCAATTATGACATCATGGTGAAGGTGTGACGTCCTTAACTTCGTAATCGCGGCCCTGGTTTTGAATGTTGTGTTTTTGTAGGCACATAATAAATGTAAAAACAAAAAAAAAATTGTTAAAATATACGACTTTTCGTGATTTTTAAATTATGTTAAAATCCATAGTAAACTAAATACAAGCAAATAAATAAAGTTTAATTTTGAATAAGTAAAACAAGCATACTATAGTATTTTTTGTAATATACAAGAAAGCAAGATAATCGATCTAACGGTTCAGGCGCCAGTTCACGCACTATGATATATGTATAATATAATACCCCCTATTAAATACGTATTTTTTTTTTCCAATAAGAAGTTTTCCAGAAGGAAGATCGGAAGTGTAAGATTGATTAACTGACTGAATGTGTTTTATTTACAAAGTATGTTATCTTCATCATCATCTGTAGCATTGCCTTATGAATCTCCAGGTGCAGATATAGCAATGATGATGGTGGTATTATTAATTCATGTAACATATATATCAATTTTTAAATCAATTTCTTGTGAACACTTAGAGCTAAATAAATCTATGTTATTTTCGTTTGTCATGCTGAGTACTGTTATTGAGCTATTGTTCATTATTTTATTTTGCAAAACAATCAAAACGGATCGCAGCTTTATTGTATTATATTAAATAATGAATAAGGATACGCCATGCCAAATTAATTTCGTAATTTGATAGCAATTCTGAATTGTAAGAAAATTATTTCGATGTTAACTTGACTGTCTTCCCGAGCTAAGAAATCTTCGGCCTATAATTTTAATTGATTCGTTGCTACACAAATTTGAATAACAAGCCGTCAGATTTCAACAATTTATAATAAATGCTGATTCAAGGATTTAATTACAAAATTAATGAGGTATTATATACCAAGAGGAATGTTTGAATCAAAGTAAAGTGTTTCTTTTAACCCGGCGGTAGTAAAGTCAAAATATGTTACGGCTGTGGGAGCGGGGTTTGAGAAACCCTTATTTATATATCAGTTTCGAAGAAAACTGCAATACAGTTTTACCACTAAAAAATAATAATTACCAAATAATGGTAACCAAAAAAAATGTTTTATTTTGACAGAAAAATTAACATTATCAGCAATTAACTAATAATAATTATCATCATCGTTCCGTCTCCGCTTCCTTGGTGTCCACAAAGAGCCTTCATGCATCTCTGTCAGCTGCTAACTCTTGCAGATCTTCAAGTTAGATTCGTGTCCCGTAGTTCTGATAAGAACTGCTGACAAACAGTCAGCAGTGGACGTCCAGGACGTCGAGAACCTGATGCCTTGTAAAGTAGGCAAGCGTGGCTAAGGCTTTCAGGAGTCATTCGCAGTACATAACCAAGCCAACCGTATCGCCTCCGCTTGATGACTGTTGTAACCGGAGTTTGCTACGTCCGTTCTTCCATTTATGCATCCCTCACAAAATTAAACCACCGCACACCCAAGATTCATCTGTAACACCTATTCTCAAAACGAAGTATTTTGCTGTTTTGGGTCCTATTGGAGACACGATTTACATCCGTACAGGAGAATAGGTGTTATGCCGACATTTGATTTTCACGAAATAAATATCCGGTCTTCAGACAGCTTCCATACTGTCGAATTCAAATCCTAGTCGAACTCTAAGATGATCTTAAAAACTGCTACATTCCTTAACATATATGATACTCCCAGATGCTAATAGAGAAATGAACTATACCAAAAGATATAGTTTAAAAAAACAATTAGTGTGTAGGTAAAATGTACAGAGAGTTTTAAAAAAATTTGTAAACCCACTCAAAGAAGAAACATACATGTATACTATCATAATCTAGAGGGTAAGTATTTTTTAGTGAAGTGACTTAAGGGCACATCACTCGCGCGTGGGATTTTTTTTTTCGGCAAAATGGTTCCAGACTACAAACGCATACAATTGCAATTATTGAACACACGCTGTTTCACGTTGCACCGAGGGTCGCATAGATGCTTACTTGGCAAATTCATTATTTCTAGCTCAGAATCAAATTGGATAACCCTAATCATTTAAATACTTATTCTTTCGAAACTTACATTCTATGCTCGTTCTTTATCGATTTTTCACATTCAATTAAAAAAACGTAGGTAGGTATTTCAAAAAAAAATCATACAAAGATTTAGTTGTGAATTGACTCGTTTTCGATTTTCCTATTAAAACATTCTATTTCTATTTAAGCACATAGATATTTTTAGGCAAAAACGCATTTTTCATTTTAATGCATATTTAATTTACATGATTCATTTTACGATATACCTACACAGGCATATAGAGAATTACGGTCACCAATTTCAAGAAAACGCACATCAATAGGGATGGATGAATTTATGTATTCAATTGACACTTTTGCGGGAACGAAACAAAAATAAGAAAACATCGCTATATTTAGAGTTATTAAATATACATGATGTAAAAAAAAATATTATTATAACAGGGAATTTTTTCAAATAATGAAATAAAAAAAAACACATATTTAATAAACCTGTATAACTATCATTCATGCAAACAAAACAGAAGGCTTGTTCTGTCACAATTTGTCTCGTAAGTTTGTCATATATCCACCTCACTCTAACGCAATAAAAATAGTATTTCGCTCTCGTCCTCTCAAACGATACAAAGAATGGCCTTGAAAATTTGAGAGAAAAAAAAAAAATATGCGATTAAAAAGCTTCTGACCACGTGTTCCAATATGTAGGAAATTTATACGTTCCGAATCACACAATAACGAAAAAAAACCGAACTCATTAAATATATATATTTTTATATACCACTAAATTCTGCAAAAACACCATGCCATTTTCAGGGTTGATTACTACCTAATATAATATATATATAAAATTTACGCATCGAAGGTAGGTGTGGCCAAGGGAGAAGAAAGGGGATAAAAACTGAGGGTTTATGTGTGCATTTAGGGAGAGGGAACATATTCAAAACAAGACTTTTGCTTTAATTGATTTAATTATTAATAATATTTCAATTGTAATTTACAGCCTTTCTAATTTCTAATTTTTCTAAGTTTTTAAGTGTACTTTCTTTTTATTACCATACAAAGTTATTTCACTGAAGTATTTTGAATAATAGTATACCACAAAGTTAGTGCTTCAGATATTAAAAAAAAAACGAAAAAATGAAACTGAACTATCTACATATGTATGTATATTCTTTTTTTGGTTTTATTCCCCGGGATTTGTGTGCGGCCAACGCCTGCATCTCTCTATTTATCTGGATCCCCAGTAGATCTTTTAAACTAGTCAAATGTGAAGTCCAAATCTCTTCTAATTTAATGAAGGTAATCTTGGCGAGGTCGTATTCTATTAGTCGTGACCTCTACGGTGGTATCCTTCCAAAAAGCACGCAGGAGGTGACGCAAAATGAGATTGATTACAGCCATTTAAGGTATAAAGAAACTATGAAACAATTCTAATAGCACGTTTTTTTGGTATGGTGTTAAGCCAGTGTTAATCACCACTAATTTTTATGCCTAGAACCTTATTCTTTGTGATGCGATTTCTTCTATCTTTTGAGTTGACAGTATATTCGGATTGTGAAAAATTAAGTGAATTTTTTATTTATTTTTATGAATGACACATTGACATTTTCACCATCAGCGTCACCATCATCATCATTCCCTTTCCGCGCCTAGTAGTGCATAGGGCACTGCATTGGTACACCAATGGCCGCGTATCTTGATCATTTTTGTTACATGAAGGTAACGTGATCAGTTTTACTCTTCAGGTACCAGACTAGGGACCATGAAATAGTCTAGTGACATTTTAGTCAAATGTTAATCACTACTACATGTTATGGTCTAGTACGTTATTATTTTTGATGTGATTTCATCTCTCTTTTGAGTTGACAGTAGATTGAGATTTTTTTTTAAAAATGTGGATGAAATATATTTTTTTAATAAATGACACGTTGACCTTTTTAATTAAGGGTTTCACCATAGTTTTGTTGTTAATTTATTAAAGTTGTGTTTTTTCACCTTATTGATTACATACATATACCTAACAAAAATATTTTTTCTATTTGAAATTCGTATTCTACTGTTAATGATAATATTTTTTACATCTTTCGTAAAGGTTGTCTGAGTGGTTGTCTGTTCCCTATATTATATTCCACTCATAACTGAGTGTGTTTTTATGTTAGAAAATTGCATATTTTTTTATACAATTTTCCAACAAAACCAAGTAACCCCTAAAAACATAACTTTTTCAATTTCGCTAATAGCACTTTAATGCATTCTTAACTAAAACCGTCTCATTAAAAAAAAGTTCAATAATATTTGACAAAGCCTGAAGGGGTTCCTTCGGTTGGCCTTCATAACCGTGGACTGTTAAGTACAAAGCGTTTCTTCCCCGTAGAAATTGATTCTTGTATGGTAAGAAGTTAATGCAGGAGGGCTTTTATTTAAATTCAGAATAAAGGTATTTTAATACATTCAGTAAACCACCTTCAACATTTTTTTCTAAATACCCACACACATGCTTAAATTCACTTCCTATAAATAGTACACAATTCTTAAAAACCATACCAGGATGACGATGTCGGGATAAAAAGAGTGAAGCTGATGAATAATACGGTTTTGTGTGTAAAATCGAGCTTAAACTTTTTTTATCCTAACGACTCTTCTTATAACACAATTCTAAAAAAGAACATTATTTCATAGTCCCTGGACTGGCGTAAGACTGATCATCTTGCCTTCATGTAACAAATGATCGATAAACGCTGCGATTGAAGTGCCGAAAGGAGAACTATGATTATTATTCAGTAACGTTTTGATATAAATAAAATACGTAAATTTAATATCGAATTAATCACCTCGGTTCTATTTTGCGTTAATTATTAATGTGGAGTTATTGTATATTGATTAATATGTAATGGATAAATTAAATTATCAATATACAAGGTGCAGAAAATCTGTCAGTAGTTATTGTCATGCCATGCACAATTGCACATAATACCTACGTGTCATACTAATGATATTAATAATAAAATTATTAAGTCATGTTATAAGGTGGGGCTCATGTTTAAAGTAAATTTATAATTAGATTCTGTTAAAATCATTATAATGCAATTCAATATGTACAGTAAAATAGTTATTAAATGCGGAAAATAACAAAATAAGTCAGCGATTTTTTTAACAATCTATTGTTTTTCTTTTGCATTAACCCAATGTAACGTGAAAATAAAATGAAACAAAAAATACAAAAAAAAAAAACGATAAATCTGTCATACTCAAATACATTTTTTAAGTTTTTTTTTATTAATTTATTTATAAACCAATACAGTATACATTCATTTAATAAAATATTTTTTGGTGTGGAGTGGGATTTGAACCACGAACCGTTGATCCGTGAGTCCGAGACATCAGCCACGTGACCACAACCCGATTCAAATCTATTTTCATTATTTCCTATAGACCATTTTTTTTTGATAGTGTACAGTTGACATAATATGACACCAATTCTTTCGTCCATCTGTCTTAATTTTGGCATTATTCAATTTTAGAATGACTTAGAACGGACGGTAGCGGTCTCGGCGGTGCTCAGTGCTAACATTTTTGTTGCAATATTATTGGGAATATATGTAATGAAATTGAATCTCATTATTTTGCATAAATGAACGAGTAAATAGTCAAACTTTTGCGTATATGTAATATATTAAAATAATGGAGAATATACCTATATAAATCGCGAAGTTATTAATTGTTGTTTAAGTTTAATTAGTGAATTATTGGTATTTATTTTTTTAATTTAAAATAAGTAGGTATTCCGTTTTCGGTTGTCATTAGCTAAAGCGGAGAGATGATGTTATATTCATACTAACCCACAGAAAAATAAACCGTGTATATACTTTATCACTTATACGTCGGCCTCGTGGTGTAGTGGTCATCGCGTTTGGTTTGGTTCATCGAGGTCTCGGGTTCGATTCCCGACAAGGTTTGTATGAAATAATTATTAAAAAATGGTGTTTTTACACCAGAATATTTCATAGTCCCTGAACATACCTCTCATAGTACCTGAAGCGTAAGACTGATCATCTTACCTTCATGTAACAAAAAATGATCAAGATACGCTGCAATTGGTGTACCAATGCAGTACCCTTTGCACCGTAAGGTGCAGAAAGGGAATCATGATGATGATTTATATGTATGTGCATGCAAGTACAAATTATGAAAAAAAATATCGCTTACCCATAAAAGTCACCGTTCGCCACTGATGTATACATATGTACGATTAAAGATGCGGCATATAATAAAACTACCACGGAGCTTAAACAAAACACATTTAGAAGTACCTATAAGGTATTATTGAGACGTTTTCATCTGGGCAAAGTAGAACATAGTTGGCCAAGTTGAGCATGGCGGGCAAAGTTACAATGGTTGGCGGTAGTGAATTGAAGGCTAGCCACACCCGTGTGAGTGTTTTCTACTGCAGTTTTGTGGTAATGTCTTTATAGGTTTGTAATTCAAACCTTACTTTGTGTTCTTTCCAGTTTTATTATTTTTAATAATGCGGGAACACAAAGCAATAACGATACATAGCTATTTAAATATTAAAACAATATAAAAAATTAAATGTTTTAAAAAAAAACTTATATACTACGTATTTGAGAATATTACACCATATTTTCTTCGTTCTTTCTTCTTTTTCCACATTTACTTCTAAGTAGAGCATGTCAATATCACCAGACGCTTTCAGGAGACCCTATCGCGGGGGGGAGGGGGGAAGGGCACCAGAACGTAGTTATGCAGAGAGTAGCCAACCTTAGAAAAGTGAAACTGAGATAATAGCACCTTTGTGAAAATAGTGAATAATCAAATCTACACAACAGTTAGAATGTTTTTGACATTGACAAATGAAAAACAATGAAAATAGTTTTTTTTTATAAAATGAACTAAAATCCAATCAAGTATTTGACCAGTTTTATTTATAGTGCTGTGGAAATGCTGTTTTTGTGATCGACACCATTTTCAGAAGTTGATTAATACAGTTTTTTGTATGAAAGTGGTCTGGCTGCTTTAAATAACAGAATTGACCTTACTGCACTCGATAACAGCAATATCTTATTTTTTCTGCACAACTACGATCACTTCAGTAGACCGAAGTGTTGAGATGACTAAGTTTGAATGAGGACCCAGTACTGTGGGGTAAAACGTGATCCCTTGCCCAGGACTACGGGTGAACACCTCAACGGCTGTGAAGACGGAGATGAAGTGCAACTGTGTGGCGGAGCAGGTGGAAAGGCACACATAGGTCTGTTCGTACCTGATAGCTATCTTCGACAAAGACAGCATCGATTGTTTTACCTACCACGATGCAGAACCAACCTGCCAATGGTTATGCCGGTTGGTAGAGCAATCTTGCTACTTAATCGCATCGCCTCGGATGTCGACATATTTCACGACAGTGGGCCTTCCATTAGAGAACTTTCTAACTTTTTATTTTTCTTTAATATATTAAAATAAAATAATATCACTTTGTTTTTATGTACCACTTATATTCTCATAATTTGACAATTAACTAGTTTCGGCAATACTTCAATAATTCATTTTATGTTAATTATTTAAGCAAGTGTTTCATATGATTTAAATCTTATAAGAATATCATTTACCTTAAATATCAAAGAATTATTTTTTTAAGGATAGTGATCGGTATGATCATGAAAATACGATTCATATGACGGAATTGGGGGTTGGCGACGCACTATAATACTTGTTATCAAAATACCTATGCATAATATTGTTGTTCTTAGCAAGCCCAACCTTCAAACGTTTCATGCGTATTGTTATTATTTTCAAAACATTTACACAATTATTTCAAACATTAAACAGATTAGCATACCTACATAAAACGTTTGCAAACTAAATACAGTTATTGTTTGAGCCACGTAATTAGGGCTCAAACCAGAAATGAGTTTTGCAAATTTTGTTCAAATGAAGGCAATCGAGTCTGCAAACGACCATTTTAGGAAACTTCTGCGCAAATGATGCCTCGATGGAGTCCGAAGTGTTAGAAAAAAAAATCAATGAAGAATTAGAGAGTCAACTAAAATGTTCCTTTTTAAACAGTTATCAAAATTGACGATTTATCAATAATATTATTTGCCCGTAGCCAAATCCACATTGGTTCTGTTGAATTTGGGTTAGTTGGCCATTTATATGGGTTTGTTCATTGTACGAGGACATTTAACCACTGTTTGTTAACCGATTCATTATTATTGATTGTTCAAATTTAGGTTTTGCTTTATAATTATACTCAAATCCTTAAAGTGATTAATGTCTACCGTTGCATGATAAGTATAATTATTTAACGAGTTAAATATATACTTAAAAAATAATGCATAATAACATTATGAGTTTAATAATGCTTTCATTTTGAGAAAACTATCGTGAACCTAGGAATATTTATTAATATTATGTTATATCGACCTTTTTTTTAAAAAAAAGGATTTGCGTTTTTATGGTTTGAATAAATATTTCAGTTTAAAGGACTATTTACAACGAGTTGTACATAACTCACTGGAAAAAAAGTAGTAGAGGAGCAGGGTGTGAACTTCGGACCTTTGATACTTGAGTCCAAAACACTAGCCACGGGACCACAACCCGATTTACTTGTATTTTAAATATTTATTTTGTTAACCTTAAAATAAATTAAAATATTTTGTCTGTGTAAGTAAGTTAATTTTTTATCTAATCAAAACACTGTACTATTAGTTCAATGTTTTATATTTCTTTTGCAAAGAATACCGGTTGGTGAAGCAAGTAAGCGTTCAATTGTTGTTTGTGTGAGTATGGAAACTATAATATTTTTTATGCAACCTTTGTCACGCATGCAAATATTTGAATGGACTCTAAAATTTTATGAGTTTCGATATTAAATTGTCAAACACGATATTTGAGCACATTTTCTCCATAAAAAAACGCAACTCAGGATATAACATTTTTTTATTATTGTATTTAATTAAATATACGTGTAAAATATCAAAAAACTTTTTAAAAAATAGGTCAATTTACGATTTTTTTCTTAGATTTTTCATCTAAGCTTCTATTTATCTAAACAAATTAGTAGCTATGTATATTTACCTATTAAATTATCGTTTTTATATACTTAGTTCGGTCTACTTTTTATTATATTTGTTTGAAATTGTAAAAAAAAGTTATTAAATAGCTTCTATGACTGCTTTTTTCTTTACTAATGTTGTGTTTTTAACTTACCCATGCATTCCACTTAATTTACTTTTGTGTTAATTATTATTTTGGTTTCGTTTCATTTTATTTTATTAACACTTTAATACAAGATATTTCATATTATATGTTACATTGTAATTTGTTCACTGCTGAGATAATTTCTGCATTAAAGGTTTTTTGTACCGTCATTGAATTAAAAAAATATATATAAGTAAATAGAAGAAATAATATAAAGTTTATATTTAAAGCACTAACTTTGTGGTTATTCATTATAATAAAAAAAATAAAACAACTTTTTGCCTAACCACTATTTTTTTTTCCACTGACCGGTTTCAAAGCAAACAAGCTTCTTCTTTAAGGTTACGTAACTAATGAATTAATTCCCATTTTATTTTATTACACGTAGACCTAATAAAGTAAGTTTTTTTTTTTACCTTACAACGATGATAATTTGATATCAATATTTTCGATGCTTGATCGGAGAGGATTAAAAGAAATATGGTTTATTTGGTTATTAATTATTTTTTTAATATTATGAATCGCTTTTTTAATTTCTAAGATTTCTAAGTTGTCTAATTTTAATAATTTATTTTCAACATGGAGTACTTTTAATCCAGTGTCTTTATTGAAGTAATGATCATTTTCTATCAGATGGTTTGCGAATTCAGAAAATATATTATTATTTAAGCATCTTAGGTGTTCTTTTACTCTAATATTGAAGTTTCTTTTAGTTTTCCCAATGTAGATTGAATCGCAATCATTACAATTAAATTAGTATATCCGTATATATATTAGTCACCATTTATATATTAGTTACGTAAACCTTGAAAAAGAATGTTGTTTGCTTTAAAACCGGTCGGTGGAAAAAAAAGTGATAAAAAATTAGTGAACAATATTTTGAGTTTGTACACAATCACTGGATTCTAACTTCACAAACATCAACAGATGAAAGAATTGAATGAATATTAAATATGGACAGAATAGTGAATGTTTCACAGTTTGTAAAGTAGCTACTTAAACCAGCCATTGACAGGTCATAAGCCATGTAGATGCCTTGACTTCTATATTTCCTTCTCTTTAACGTTTTTCATCTCTGTTGTAATATGTTAATAAAAATTTTGTGCTTAAACACAAAGTTGTTTTAATTATTTAATTATTAGGAGAAATAATGTTGAAAAATTTCACTACCCAATAATATATAGTGAATCCAAAGCCGCTTAGTGTCCTTAATGATTTTTTGCAGTAAAAATTTTATTTGTCTGTGTTTGATGCAAAAAACCGTACATTTAAACTATTTCATTTGTACATTAGAACACACCTATAAATTTGTAAATGACTACTGTGTCTGTTTACTAACTTCAGGTACATAGATGCTTAGTACTTAGGTACCAAGTACTGTAGGACGTCGAGCTATTGTTGCAGTTGTCGCTCGCAGTTCTCAGAGCAATGCCGATGCATCGGTATCGAAGTGTAGTGTTACTTCATTCGTTATAGTATCGTACGTAGTACGTGATCAGGTGTTACGCGGCTTCGGACGTTTTCACAAACCGCGGGAAACTCGTACATCTTTTAACTCGAATCGTCATGAATAGAACTTTGACAATGGACGACGAAATTGAAAGTCCAACATAGATCGATATATCTTTTGATTTGACGGGATTGATTCTGCGTGTACGTATATCCAATGTCCATCTGTTCGGTCGCATTTGGCAAGCCTGTCAAACAATGTCACGGTGCACGGTACACATGTCATAATTCCCGCGTAATTCTCATCGCACTGTGACAATAGTGTGGCCATATAATAAGCCAAATTAATTTATGTCTCTGTTGATTGAGTGAACGTTTGAGTTGCATATTGAGTTGCTGATTCGCAACAAACACCGCGCTAATTAAAGTGTGGATTTCGAAGGTAGAAACAGAAGTTATCAATTTGGAAAACGCGGTGAAATTTTGTGTGTACGGCCATAAATTAACTTCCAGCATTATTCACACTATAAAAATTGATAATGTTGTCAATTCGGAACACAATTTGATTAATTATTAACGTACCTAATATGAAAAGCATTTTAAATTTAGCACGTTGCAAGTGAAATAAACCAACTGACAAATTGGTCAACATTTTTATGTTCAAAATTTTAACTCGCGAACTTTTTGCCTATATTTTTTGCTGAACTGTTGGATAATTTTAATTAATATAGATGTTTTGTACATAAAAAAACAGAAAAATGGTTTTTAAATTACCCTGATTATAGAAATTAATGTAATATTAGCAATTGGTTAACTTCACTATTTTTTAACAGTTAACTATACGCTTTAATCTTTAATAATTTATTCTTAATTTTTTATCCACGCGAATTGGTACATATTGCACTGGATTTATGCACCAACTAAAGGTATCTCGATTATTTTTTGTTAAGTCAAGGCTAGATGACTAACTAGCCTTACCCTTCAGATGCCGTCTAGGGACTGTAAAATATTCTAGTTAAATTAGGGCGAGGCAGACAATTATATTATTAATTATAAAAACGTTTTTAAAAACATAACAAATAACAAGATTCAAAGGGTTCTAAAAATAAATTTTCAAGTGATATTTTTCAATGAATGGATTTTTTTTATCTCAAAATCTAATTTGAAAATCTTGCAGGTAGTTTATTATTTATTCTCGTAAGTAATTCTATTAAATCTAAACAATATATCAACATTATTTATGGTCTAGTAACTACTAAATGACGAAATTATAAATAAACTTCCATCACCCAAAAACTCAAAACTCGTATTTTTTATACGTATTCTTAACAATTTACGCTACCGCAATATGAAAAGTGAAAACCAAAATAATATTTTCAACATTGAAACATGGTGTTTATCATAAACCTGTTGTGAAACCCTTTATGAAATTTTCTTGACAGTTTGTTCATACGAACATTTTCCAGCCATATTCTTTGGCAAAAAGATACATTGCTTATAAATTTTCTTGTGTCGGGAAACTTTAAATACAGTATGGAAAAAAATGTAGAATAATTAGATTGCGATTTCAACAGACGGGAAAAATTCACTGAAAAAGATTATGGACATCTAGGCATTTACGCGACTAGTGATGTCATCAGCTCTGAAATATCTATTCTGTGCATTGGCTGATTCAAATGACTACTTTATAAACTAGTTTACATTCACCGTTCTGCCTACTTTTACACGGATATTTTGTTAATATTTTAATCATGTACTATTTACTAATATTTTAATTAAATTCACAGAACATCGTCTATTGGGTTGTATTTTTACTCCTTGAGTAATGAGTATAAGTGTTTTAAGTACTGGAATGCAACTTTAAAATGTGCAACTCGATAATTCAGTTTAGGTCGTCGTATATCTGCGCAATCTGCACATGTAAAAGTGAGTTTTAAATAAACAAACACAAGATTAAAACGTGAAATTTTGAGTGATTTTCCTGTGTTGTTATTTTTGTGGTTTTATTCTGAATCGACGTGACACAAATTTGAAATAACTCGACAGAACACATGTGACCTGTTATTTGAAAATGTCGAAAGGGGCTTATTTCATATTATTCCTGCTGGATTTATTACAATCTTTATCAGGTATGTTAATTTATTTACGTCCAAAGGACATGTTTCACGTTACTCAATTGTTTTTCTTTTTTATCAAATGTTTCATCAATGAAAAACGTTACCTTGGTAGTGATTAGTCTCGAATATGCTATGATCTTACAAGATAAAAAAGTTGAATTGAATTCTACGAATGTACACACGTGGTACATATAATAATAGTATGAATCATGATACCTTGTGTGTGTCAACTGATGAATATTAATGTTACGAGTACCAATATTTTTTCGTATCATTAGCGTGCTAAAATAGCATGTAATTTTCAATTAAATTGTTAACGATTACAGAGGTTGCTCACTTAATTATATTAATAATACCTTGTTTCATTTCATATTCAAACTGAAAAAATATTTGTTTATCAACCTCCTTAATTAAAAGTTGCTTTTTAAAATTTAAATCATATTTAGGTTTTTTATTTTAAAATTAAAGAAATTTGTTGTTTTTTTTTCTATGTTTTTTCTACAGTACTTTATTTTGTTAAGTAACTTGAAAACCTTATTTTATAATTTTCTTCACCATGTTATAGTATATATGTGGGTGAATGTGAATGTGCGTGTGAGTGAGTGTGCGTGGGCGTGTATATGTATGTATAATTATACATGCGTGCGCACACATACGCATTTGCATGCATATGTATATGCACATATTTATATTAAAAAAATATACTTTCATTTATTTTTTGAAAAAAATGTTTTGTAATCATATTATTAATATTGTTATTCCACAGCAAGCACAAGCGGTTGCTTCTTTTTTGATTTGGTATTCCGTTTCGTTTTTTGTTTTTGTACTTTTGCTTTGTTATATTTCTTTTTGTTTACATTATGTTACTTTATATTCTATTGAATAAAAAAAATACAAATTTGTTCACACTTATTTAGATAAATATATAATTTAATATTTTTTTCAAAAGAGAGAATACGTTTGAAACCGCTGAAATATTATTTACAAACACTCATACTTACTATCTAGATTAGTTCAACATACTTATTCAGTTCTACGATAGGTAGGCACCACTGACATTAAAACAATAACCAATGAACCGAAAATGCAATCTGTTTATATGAAAAATACATTTTAAAAAAAAGGAAATATTTGCGATCTTATAATTTATCTAAATATTTCGATTTTGGGGCCATTTTGAACGAGTTGTAGATAACTCACTAGAAAATCGAAATCAAGTTGGAGTAGAGTGGAGTTCGACCCACGGACTATTGATCCGAGAGTCAGCAACACTCTCCATGAAACCACGGAACAATTGATTTATGCTAAAATATACAACAAAACATAATGTACATATAAGTAAAACATAATATCTATTACGAATTTCACTTGTGTCACATCTTTTATTACTTTTCTAAGGATATTTCACTTTTTTATCAGAAATTTTATAATCTTCATATGTACTGTGCTTCACTTTTATGATATTAAACCATGGGCTTTACTCATAAACATGGCATAAAGTTACGCCTAGGTATAGTAGTAGAATACGGATGAGAATACAATCCTTATTATAGTGGTAGAATAAAGATGGTATTTTCATCCTTATTTTGCCACCACACGTTGGGGTAACTTTATACCAGGTTTATAAGTAAGGCTCCACATTTATTAACTATGTTTTCCTTTTATTTTATTCTAATATGTATTTAACTATGCTATACATTTTGTACAAACTGCGGCCGTTGATACATAAATAAAATAATGTTTTTTAAATTTTTTTATGAATAACTTTTTTAAGTGTACCAGATCACAAATAAAACCGATTTATATATCTACAAACCCTACACAATTTTTTGTATTAGCAACACTAAATGTTTATTTTACTGAAGTTAGTTTTGGGTTATTTTTTTAAATTTTCTCTCTTATTTATATTATTTTTCATGTTATTAATTTTTTTTAAACTACTTGAGAATAATTTGTAGGATATTCTATTCATACATGTAAATGCCGTTTTGAATATTTTTCATATTTTTAGCAATGGGTTTAAGATTTTTTACCATTTAATTTAAAATTTTCACCGAGAACAAAACCTAAAACTGTGCCATGGAAATGAAAATCGTCAAACAGACCAGGAAAATTCAAAATCCGTCCTCTAGTATAATAAAGTTAGCACCCTCTAACGAAAAAGGAAAAAAAAACACGAGAGTCTAATTTTTGACGGTTTGAAGTTGAAAATGCAAAAATATTTGCAATAAGCTATTTTATACATAAATAAAACACCAAAGTCCACTTTCTTCATAAAAATGAGTTGAAACCAAAATCTCAAGTCTATTTTGTTTAAATAAAAAAAACACCGCGAGTCGGAAGATGATAAATAAATAAATATTTTTTGCAAATGGCGGCAAATGTCTGCTTTGACATTTATGAAGTAAACAGATAAAAAATACACGTCAATAAGATATGAAGTGCTATACTGCTCAGAAACGTGGAAAAATTGTTTCAATTTTTTTGCGGAATAATTCGTCGGTGGTGTTTAGTAGCGAGAGTTTAGGTGCAAATTTCCCGATCATCCGACACCAACTGGGCAAACACTATGGCATTTAGCCACTCGTCTAGAAGTGTATGGAACAACACAACATGCTGCCAGGTCTGGCCGGCTCCGGAGTAGCCATTCTGCCGAGAATATAGCGGCTGTGGCTAAAAATGTCGCAGAAGACCCCGTAGTATTGACCTGACAACGTGCCACGCAATTGGGCATCAATCGGCGGTCTTTACAAAGAACTTTGGTAAAAAGCTTGAAGGCATTTTCTAACAAAGTACAAACAATGCATTTACTGTTAGTCGTTGACCGCCAAGCACGTGTAACTTACGCTCAAGCCATCCTAAACCTCGACCACGAGAAAGACAACTTTTTATCTAAAATCATCATGAGTGGCGAGGCCCATTTCTATCTCTCTGGATATGTGAATAAACAAAATTATCGCTTCTATGGTACTAAAAATTTGCGTTTAACTCACAAAAAGCTATTGTACCCGCTTAAAAGTACTGCATGATGA